>NC_056737.1:483943583-483971083 GCF_019279795.1 Protopterus annectens | reverse complement strand
CTGTCTACAAACAAAAGCAGTTTTAGCAGGATAATTCCTCTGAAAATTAGGAATGGTAGCGAGAAGAATCTGCGGAGATCCTTCAAAACCTTGCTTAAGGTATTAAATAAAAATCATTAACTTCAGTACCTAAAAGATTTTGATTATCAAATAAGCATCAATAAGCTTAGCCTTAAATCATCAGGTAAAGCCTGAAGACAAAGCTGCTAGCGTCTTATGACGCAGTCTGAAGCAGCAGCCCTAGAGGATGCATCAGCAGCATTGTAGCTACACTTGGAGCCAAGAAATACCCGAGAAGTGGACAGCACCAGAAAGAGAGTAGTGGACTTGGCCTCAAAATCTGACAGGTCAGACAGAACCCCCCCAAATTAGACATGAAAGGGATAAAATATACCTAGTCATGACAGTTAGATAATTTATGGCACAAAATCCCAGGTAGAAATATAGACTTTCTTCCAATCCTCTCTCTAACTCAACTATCCTTGTCAGAGGGATGCTTAGCAAGTCAGGAAGGCTCATCAGCAGAAAAAGAGACAGACACGCACAAAACAGCTGGGTCAGAAGAGGGACTCAAAGAAACTTAGCCTCAGGCACTTTATAAAAATGGTCAGTTTTCTTAGGGGCAGAAGGTTGGGAATTAGCAGCCAAAAAATGTATCAGCAGAGCAGCCGAGACAGGGGGAACAGCAGAAGGCTTAAGAGAATCTATCCGTAACAACTGAGAATACCTACAGAAAGTCTCTTAACTGGCCTCACTTTAACCAGCCATCAAATTTCTACAGTACCCCTAGCAAAAGATAAGAAAACAACAACACTTCCGCCTCCGAGCTAAATAATGACAGACATTTAAAGTCAGACTTCATATTCATTAAAACAATGCATATTAACAAATCCTGTTATTCTAGCCGATTTATAACCTATAAATGCTATTTTGTACGCATTTTTTGATTAACCAGCTATTCATTTATCCAGCCTAAGGTCCGGTCCCAGCAAGACCAGTTAAGAGGGAGTCTACTGTATTCTGGATGTCAGAAACCTGGGAGAAGTCCCACTTATTTATTTTATTTTACATTTGTTGACCGGGATAGTCCGACTGGATGCATGTCCATTTTCAGCGGAGGCCCGGAGAGAAAAGCTGCAAGGGTAAGCAGATACAGCATTACATATTACAAACAGACTATTTACAGTGATTACATAAGTAAGCAAGTTAAACAAGTTCCACAGGTTAGAGTTAATCCCCAGCACAAGCCAGGATTAAATTAAATTACACAGTAAACTGGTTAACAGATTTTTACACATTCTAGAGAGAGTTAGCCAGGCTTGATACATTGACATAGCCAGGTAAGTGCCAAATGTTGTTTGAGTCTAGTTTTAAATTGACCTAAGGTAGAAAGTAAGGTAATATCAGCTGGAAGAGAGTTCCAGGGTCTACTTACAGAGTTTGCAAAGAGAGAGTCACTGGCTGTGTTATTAATTTTGCTAGTCTGAATTAGTAGTTTGTTAGAGGATAGAAGTGGTCTAGGATTGTTATAGGGGGTGATAATATTTTTAAGTGCAGGAGTATTGTCCGGATTATAGAGGATTTTATAGGCCATAATCAGTTGGTTATACTGGATTAGGCTGGGTAGTTCAAGTCACTCACGCTGATTTAGATTGATGCAATGATGTGTCCTAAAAGGCAGCCCAGTGGCAAACCTGGCAATGGTGGTTGTAACATATTGAGAGTTTGTTAAGGACAGTCTTGTTTAAATTCGAGAGAAGAGGGGATGCATACAGAAGGGTTGAAAGAAGGTGAGAGCGAGCTATGGCAATTTTAGCTGGAGGGGTTAGGAAGGCTTTTATTCTGTAAAGTGACCCCAGTTTTTTACTGATGGTTTTGATAGCTTGGTTAACATGTAGGTCGAACTTTAGATTATTATTTATGATGACACCTAATAGTTTTGTAGAGGGGTCAGGGGAGATTATTGTGCCATCATTTGAATTTATGGTAAAGGTGAAAGCAGTAGACCTACATGTTGGTGAAAATAACAGCATTTTAGTTATTTTGGGATTTAGGATCAGACTACGTTCAGAAAGCCAGTTTTCTATTGTATTAAAGGTGGTCTGGGTAGCTGACCATAACTCTATTGGAGATGTGGCTGAGCAAATCAGAGTAGAGTCATCAGCATATTTGATACAGCTGACTTTTGGGATGACAGTATAAAGGTCGTTAATGAAGATAGAGAACAGCAAGGGCCCTAGTATAGAGCCTTGTGGTACTCCAAGGGTGTTAGAAGATTAGAGAGTTTGTTCTGCCAGAGGACAGCCTGCTGTCGACCATTCAGGTAGGATTGAAACCACTGAAGGGCTCTAGTATCTAGACAGAATGTTTGCAGGGTGTGGATTAAAAGTTGGTGATCAACCATATCGAATGCCTTGGAAAAATCCAAGAAGAGGGCTGAGGATATACAATTATTGTTGTGATTATGGTTTATGGTGTTGGTAAAGCCTAAGAGGGCTGAAGTAGTGCTGTGATAAGGACAGAAGTCATGCTGAGTGTCTGCCATAAGGTGATTCTGGATTAGGTGGTGCATGAGTTGTCTATGAATACATTTTTCCATAATCTTTGCGAGTGGAGAGAGTATAGCTATTGGCCTATAATTGGAGAATTCAGTAGAGCTGCCTCCTTTGTGAAGTTGTATTACATAGAATATTTTCCAGATGGTGGGAATTTTAGCTTCTACTATGGTTCGACTGATTAGTATTGAGATGGGGTAAGCAATAGCATCAGCTGATTTTTGTAGGTACTCTGCAGGGAGTTTTTATCAGCAGAAAGTGTACTAGTGCAGTACCCCCTAGTGTACTTAACATGCTCCATCATGCAAGCCACTGTATCCTCAAAAGACAATTCCCATCTCTCCTTTGGAAAAATTAAGGACTCCTCCTAAGTGTCATAATCCAAAGGTGATGGTATTTGGGAGAAGCCAGCAAAGGAATCTTCACCCGACTGATTCCTCAACAGAACAATCAGGCTCCAGAGATCTTCTAGGGGGTGGGGTATGCTTAGGCTTCTGTCTCTTCTTAAGGAGGACATCTGGCTTTAAACAAACGTGGTCGCTCAGAAACATGCCTCAACTCAATGAGGACACCAGGAACTTACTCCCTAACATCTGGTGAATATCCCCCTAGTCCCCTCAGACATGATCAGCAATAGTTCCTCCTCCACATCTGCAAAGCCTCTGAGGACATGCAAGAAGTTTGTTACATGCCAGCCTCCAGCAGAAGAAACAGCTCCAGCAGAAGAAACAGACATCAATACTAGGAGGTCTTCAGGGTTATCATCCACCTCATAAGAGACATCTGGTGGAGGCTGGTCAGCAGCAGCATCAGACCTCAACTTCTTGGTCTTTTTAAGTGGTGGCTGTACAGGGGGTGGGGTGGGGTGTGAATGGATTTGGCCATAGGAGTTTGGGCCAACAACTTAACATGGTGGTTCTTAAAACAAAGAGTGAAGACAGACATTTCATGATTGGCATACCTTCCCCCTTACTGCATGTAACTATTTACTGTTCAAAAGACTGCACTGAAGATCCTTAGAATTTTAAATGGCACCCAATCAGCTCTCCCAAAGAATGTGCAACAATGCTGGTCTTCTTGTTTTAAAATAGTTATAAATACAAGTTTTATTTCCAATTAACATCAAGCTCCATCACTGACTGATTCTAAAAGTGTTGCCAACATGTCTACGCTTCTTTCTGCACTAAAGAAAAGAAAAAGTGTCCCCTTCCTATGGTTAAAGCAGAAAGAAAAGCCATACCTGCTATGCAAGCAGAGTACAACTGAGCCATCAACTCAAGTTGTTTCTTACAGGAGACTTTGTCAATGTCTGCAAGAGTTGGTGGACAATCTGTAGAGAAGCTGATGCTCCTGTTGTAGCTCTGTTTCGTAGGTGTGATAGGATCCAAAGTTGCTACTGTTGCAGAAGGTGTCTGCTGGAGAAGTTTAAATCTAAAAGAAATATCAGGATAGTGTGAGATAAACAAGTAAAACAAACTAGCAAATTAATCCTTCTGTAAATAAGTGTTAAGTGATTAAGTTGCAACACCCAAGTACACCCACCAAGCCACTGGGTGGCTAATACAGTTAGCTGTATGTAGTACTCACAGGGAACACCAATATTCAAGGAAGGGTCCTTGTAGGCATCTTACAGCTGTCTTTCTACTGGAACCATCCCTAATTCCGTTTGTTATACATGCATCACTCTGCAAGTGCTACATAAAATTAACACAACCCTGCATCTTCAAGAGATCCTTCACAGAAGACTCGCACAGTGACCTTTTCCCATGCTAAGCTTCTTCCCTATGCTCTCTTTTTTTCCCCCCAAACATTTTAAGACCACCCAACTGCTGCATCTCTGACAGCTGCATGTGGGCTACAGCAATCAATCTGCCCAATCTAGGTTACATGAAATGCAAAAATACAGACTACAATAATGGGGTAAGGGGCAGCATTTTACATCGATCCTTTTGCCAGTCCATCACAATCAGCAAAAACAATATATATACAGTTGTCATTTCACATCCAAAACATTCAATTAAAACTCACTCTATCTGTGTTTTTGAAGGGAGTGAAAAAGGAGTCAAGTCCTGTAAAAATACATCAAATCTGGTTACATCAATACCTCAGACGCACAAATCTCTAGTAAAGAAGAGTAAGGCCCACTAGCCGATCAATATTTAAAAAAAAATAAAAGTCAGTCAAAATATAACTTACTATTAGTCCAACAGTAATTATAATTCCCAAAACAGCAGCAAATTTCCCTTGTTGAATAACTGAAGTTACTAGTCATTAGAGATAATAAAATACCGCATATTTATACTTCTTTTCAACATATTCAAGCATGAAAATCACAGTTTGCCCATTATAATACCATACAATGGTTTCTTACCTGCAATGAATTCAATCCAAATACATTAAAAAGTGTGACACATATGCAACCTTATTTGCCCATTTACCTTTCTTTCTTTAGCATTTCTCGCTCTTCCTTTAGGCTGGTAGTAGCACATATGGCAAAACTCCCATCTTCGACCGTACCCAAGAATTCAGGGGATCCTCCAGTTTGTGGCACAGAAAGAGGAATCTTACTCAATGGGGTAGAGGTAAAACAAATCTTGGGCCGAGAGAAGGAACGTTCTGAACTAACTGGTGTTGGGTTGATTCTTCTAGATGGCTTTGTTGTACTGCTAAGATTAAAAAAAAAAATACTGTAAACAAGACTATTCCACAACTGGCAGCAACACTTCAGAAACAAGGCTACATATTATGCCATGATTCAAACAGCATCAGTGCAAGGACAGAAAAACTATGAAAATTAAGGAACTAGTGATGCCACTATGGACTTTGCAGACTATACTGCAGCAGTTATCAACCTCAGATCACAAATAACGTCTGCTCTTTTTTCATGCATTTTCGTCTGCACTGCCTTTAAAAAAATCTGAAATCCAGACCTCCCTTTCAACTGTATTACCCTCCCTGCTTTAACTTTGGGAGAACACCTTTTAAGGCATGTTAGGCTGCTTCCAGAGGTTTCTATCACGGAAGACATATGGCAACACAGAGAATGGCATTTTTCATACATGGGCACCATGGTTCCAACTCTTTATACAAATCTCTCAGTCACCCACCATATAATGATCCAATGCAATGCCCACACATATACACTCACACAGCCATGTACGCTTCAGGAGAGATGCCATCAGTATTCCAAAGGACTGACAACTCAACACTCCCCACTGAAAAGCAGTATACTGGCAGCTTACCACCTTCAACAGCCAGACCTTCAGAAACACCTGCTGAACATGTTCGACGATCCCCATAGAACAGCACGCCTCCTTGTGCAACATAACTGTATGCTGCTACTATGCAACTGGTTAAAAAGTATTACACAGCTAAGCAAACCTTATGAACTTTCCTAACCACTGTACTACAAACAGACTTGCAGCAACCAATGCTAGAAAAGAAGGCACTATCTACTAGGTGGTAGAATTAATCCAAGAATGCAGATGAAAGTCAAACTAATTCACAAAATCCTAAAAAGTCAAACGACTCATGCTTTAAAAATACAGGGAACAAAGCAGCCCACTGACATTTGAAGAAAAAAAAAAAAAAAAAAAAAAAAAAGAGTACAGATTAACAAACGACAGAATTAAAAATGGCACTTCCTCCTAACTGCATGCGCAAAGCCAGTAATTTTGTGTTGGAGCACAGTAAACTGAAAGGCTTTTCATGTTCATCATACACTTCATTGTGTTGCCTTTTCTCAATGCACATCCAGCTTACACTTACCTAGATGAAGAGCAGTTTGCAATCATAGGAGGAAAATCATCTAGGTTATTAAGGTTGAGCTCTACATGAGGTGAACTGGCAGCAGGTACCACAACAGATTGTTTATCAGTGCAAGATGCTAAGTTTTCAGTTTTAGGATCCTCTCCATTTCGACTCCAAACCAAGTCACGAGCTCCTCTATGCCCAAAGCTGCCAAGATTATGTTTCTTCTTTCCTCGTTTCTGCTGTGGAATGTCAGATGTGTTAAGAATAAACTGCCCAAGGCTTGGTCGCTGAGAAGAGCGTCTGTCTGCAGGGTGATGGGCAGAACTACAGCTCAAACCTGGACTGGTAACAGAGACTGCACTAGCCAAGTCACTGCAATTAAAAGAATGGGAGGACTCTGATAAAAATGAAGATCCATTCGATAGAGATGGAGAATGAAAACTTCGACTGGATGCATAGGACCCACTGGAAGTTGGAGAAAAAAGCTGCACCCTGCTGCCTTTAGATGCCACACCACTACTAGTACGCCTTTCAGAGGTACTAGCTTCATTTATGCTCTGATGAGTACCAATTCCTCTCAGCCCCTTTGATGGAGTTTTAGCAGGAGTAGACGGTCCAGTTGTAAATACCTGACTGGTTTGCTCTCTTAAGAAGTTCAGCAAGAATGGAACAAAGTCCTTCCACTGCACAGTGAGAGAAGTTAGTTTCTGATCAGCATCATCTTCACTCTGCAAAATGAAAAAAAAATGCATATTAACTTCAACGATTTAGCCCTGATAATTTCACTTTTCCTTCAGGAAATTAAAAATAAATACGACTACAGCTACACATACAAAAAGGACCACTGATCAAGAAATTATTGTGCATTCTCCATGATGCTGGTTCAGGGATTTCCAGTCACAAGTGGCCTTGCTACCCCTGAAAAAAGTAGCTGCAGATAATCTAAACTGCTGCAACAAATGCAGTCTGCAGACAGTCAATTTATTTAGCCATCCAAAAAATGATTGCATTTATTGGTTAGTTTAAAAAACATTAAAATGTATGTTTTTAAAGAAAAAGCAAATTTGATATACAGGTAATGCTTCCTATGAATACATGTGCACATTTTAGTGACAGTTAAGGAAAGCTCGACTCTCCTTATGACTACCTATATACATAAATGTGTGTGTAGTGTAGTTTTATTTGTATACACTACACTCACACCATTCAGAAGTTGGAAGTTTCAGAAAGTCGAACTTCATATGGTCAAGACCATATGACTGACTTTCCAAAACGTCAAAACTTGTGTATGGAGATGGTAGTACAGTGGAAAATCAGGGAATTTATCCTTTTCCCCACTGTAGTGGGGTCTCAGAGTTTGTATACATAACATGCAGGGGGTGTGGAGGCCACAGCAAAAACAGATCTTTGTTTAGAATTGTTCGATGTTTCAGAAAGTCAATCATATGGTGTCAACCAAATGACATTTGACTTTCTGAAACTTCGATATTCTGACAGACTGTACATTTACACACACACCACACCCACCCTACACGCACATAAATCTAAATAAGATAGAGATATGGGCTACTTTGGCAGACAGTAGTTGTACTTGACACACACAGGCAGGGCCTACATAAGGAGAGATTCACCGTTGGCCTTTCTAGTTAAACAGCAAGAATTTTGCTTTATTTTATTTTTATTTTGTTCATTAGGTTTGTCTGACTGGATTTAGTTGGAAAATTCCTTTCAGCAGAGGCACAGGGAGAAAAGCTCCAACATATTACAAACATTTTTAAGCATACATTTAGTAATGTAGAGATATTAAGTAATACACTAACAATTACACATCTATTTTCTAATTAGATTACATTCATTTGCTGATTACATTCATAAAAAAATAAAAGGAAGCTTATAGCATAAAAAATAATTGAACATTCAGCACTAGAAGAGGTGTATTAGTGGGTTTGTGAAACAGATAATAAATGGTGTTATTGAAAATTCAAAGAAATGGAAATGAGGGAAGTAACAGCTCAAATGGTGTACTGGTACATTTCTCAGACTATAGTGTACAGGGTTTGGGGTTCAAGACTGGTCAGGGTTGATGGTTTACTACTGTGATGGCTTAGTGGTTATCTACTCTAACTGTAGTTTACAGGGTCCTGGGTTTGAGCCTTGCAGAGGCTGTTTATTTGGGTTGGGAGGGTGGCCTAATGGTTAAGGTGTTTGCCTTACAAACACAAGGTGCAGGGTTTGAGTCTCACAAGGGATAATTGGCTAGACTTAAAATAGCTCGCAAGGGCAGTTAGCCTAGTACTAATCTATGAACCTATGAACTTGGAAGGGGAGAAAATGTGAATATTGTATTTAAGAGTATTAAACAGGTCCAGAGAATTATACAAGTTTATATTAGAAGTATAGGGGTAGCATGGCGAGTAATGCTGCAAAACTATGTATATGGCTGGAAGATGCTAGTAAAAGTTTCCTGTAAAGCTTACAGTTCTATTGAGGAGTAGTGCTGTAATAACTTGCTATGGGATAGTTAATTTAACAGCTTAGAGAGAACTCTGTGTCACGCACTTACCTGAAAAAGATGCAGGTGATGTAGCAGTTCTAACTACTTTAATTCTACAAGTGCCAGACAGTGGTGTGATTCATAGTCTGAACTTTAGCAGACTTGGCTATTTTGTTATAACTTTGCTCAAGTATTGAATAGTTAGGAGACTTTAAGATTAGTGTAGACTGAGGCAGCATAAAGTAGAGGCTATACATTTTCTGGCCATGCCAGTCAGATAAGTGAGTTTTTTTTTTTGTTTTGTTTTTTTTTTGTTTGTTTTTTTTACCACATGCAATACACGGTAGTCCAATTTCAGCTGGTCATCTATGATGACTCTCAGTATTTTATGTGGTTTACTTGTTCTGTCAAGGTGATGTTGGCAGAGGTGACCGTGAATAGTGTGTGGGCTGAGATGCATTTTGCGGTAAACAGCAGTACTTAAAAGTAGTGGTGAATTAAGCCAATCAATAAGGATTGTTGCATCAAGTCTTGGGAGTTCAAACAGATTTGGCAAAGCATATTGGGATTGATGTCATCAGCATACTTAACTACAGTGACATTAGCATTTTTTGTAAGACTGCAGAAGTCATTGATAAATATATTGACTCTTTATTAGGCCCCATAATTTCATGTGAAGCACCCACGGTTACTGGCAGGAATGCGGCAAAATCATTTTTCTAATTCACTGTTTGTGCTCTGTTTGAGAGGTAGGTAAAGAACCACTGGGGAGGGCCCCAAGGATGAGAGTTTATGCAAGAGTTACTGATGGCAGATCATATCAAAAACTTTTGATAAGTCTGGGAAGGTGGTAGAGATTAAGCTTCCAGCATTCCTATTAGAGTTGACAATATTAAAATTCAGCAAAGCAGTACTTGTGTTGTGATGAGGATGGAAACCATGTTGGGGTGAAGATTGAGGCTGGTTATGCATTAGTTAGCTGAAACTGCACGTGAATAAATTTTTTTCTAATAATTTTTGATGGGGAGGATAAAATGACAAATGGACTACAGTTTGTAAGGTCTGTGTCGATTCCATCATTATGCAGTAGAATAATAAAGGATATTTTTTTTAAGCAAGAGGACTTTAAGATACAGATCAACTTTTCAAAACTGATAACTGGATATGCCATACCCTTACTTGTTTTAATATGCTCAGCAGGTAAATTGTCAGACGCAGAATTTTTCAATCTTTGAGAAAGTACAGTTGTGTACACTTACCATAAATGTAGATGTTAGAGTGTATTCACTGTTGCAGTCATTACACTTGGGTTATCCTGCTGGCAGGTTACCCTCGGTCGGCCTGAATTCCAAAGTCTAGGTCCGGCGTCGGTTGCTGTCACCTCTTCCCTGACGTCAGTGCGCCAGGGGTATAAAAGATGCAGCAGACGCCATTTTCTTGCCCCAGATATTAGGTGCCCCAAAGAAGGTAGGCTAAAATATATTATACCTTCATCTACAAGCAAATACACCACATAGGTTGTATAGATTAGAGAAGTGCAGATAAGTTCCAGCAAAGATATGGGGGACGGTGGGTGGGTAACCTGGACTGCAACAGTGAATACACTCCAACATCTACATTTATGGTAAATGTACACAACTGTACTATGTTCTTCGTGTTTCACTGTTGCAGTCATTACACTTGAGTTGAATCCCAAAGCTGTGGTTGGGAGGCTGAAGCTAAATAGCATTAGGAGCTGCTATGAGGCCCTGCAAAACTGCAGTGGCAAAGCTTGCCCTGGATTTAGAGTACAGTGGTAAATGATCGTGCTTTGTAAAGGTGTGCACTGAACTCCAGGTAGCAGCCTCTAAAATGTCTTTGGTTGGTACTCCCCTGAGGAAGGCTGCTGAAGTGGCTGCTGCTCTGGTTGAATGTGGCCTAATGTCCTTAGGCACTGGCTTGCCATGTTGCGAATAGCAGAAATGAATGCAGTGGCCTATCCACTTTGAAATAGTCTGCTTTGAGATGGCCTTTCCTTGTGATCCTGCAGCATATGCCACTAGTAGTTGCTCTGTCTTCCTGAAAGCTTTGGTTCTGTTCAAGTAGAAGCGTAGCTGTCTGTGTATGTCCAAAGAATGCAGAATTGTCTCCCCCTTATTCTGTGGGTTTGGATAAAAAGTAGGCAGATGAATAGTTTGGTTAAAGGCCACACTGGACACTACCTTAGGCATAAATGTCGGGTTTGACCTCAGAGAAACCCTGTCTGGATACAAAATGATAAAGGGTTCCACAGCTATGAGTGCCTGTAGCTCTGAGACTCATCTTGCAGAGGTTACTGCTAGGAGCAGAGCTGTTTTCCAAGATAAAAACTTTATATCAGCTGTAGCAGCTGGCTCAAAAGGAGGTAGGGTGAGTTTTTCCAAGACATAATTGGAGGCCCCACGCAGGTATTTGTGATCTCCTTGGAGGCCTTAAGTTTTTGGCTCCTCTGAGGTACTGCCTTAAAGGATGGGAAAAGATTGGTGGCTCCGTATTGTAATGAGCCGAAATGGCAGAGGTATGAATTTTAATTTATGAAAAGGATAGGCCTTTATCCAGCATCTCAGTTAAGGATTGCAAAATCCGAGGAATATTTGGTAAAGCTGTGTCAATTCCTTGTGCCTGATTCCAAGCACAGAATCTCTTCCATTTTCCAGCGTAAGATTTCCTGGTACTAGGCCTTCTGGCCTCCAAAATGACATCCATCACAGCTTTAGTGAGAGGCGCGTTTTGAATGACTACATTATCCGCCATGCTGCCAGATTTAAGGTCTTTAGTTGGCTGTGCAGGATCGGATTGTTTTGTTGGGATAGTAGATGAGGTATTTGAGGCAAGGTCCAAGCCGGGCATTGGGACAAGTTCCTTAGGACTGGATACCAGTACTGCCGGGGCCAGTCTGGGGCAATCAGTATCATCTTTGGCTTCTCTTGTCTGACCTTTAGGAGTACCTTGGGGAGGAGAGGCAGTGGAGGAAAGGCATATACTGCTAAGCTTTTCCAGCTGAAAGATAGTGCGTCCACTTTCCATGCTTGTCTGTGATAAGTCCTTGCGCAGAATCTTTTTATTTGGTAGTTGTGAAGAGAGGCAAATAGATCTATATCCAGGCATCCCTATTTCCTTGTTATCATGCTGAAGACTTGTGGATCCAGTTTCCACTCGTGGGGATCCATGAGGTTTCTGCTTAGTTCGTCTGCCAGACTATTTATCTTTCCTGGCAGGAATTGTGCCTGCAAATGTACTTGGTAAGTCAATGCTGTGTCCCACAAAGTCATGGCTAGTCTGCAAAGGGGTAAGAATGAGTGCCTCCCTGCTTATTTATATACCACATGACCGTGGTGTTGTCTGTCTTTATCAGTAGTTGTCCCGGATGAAGTAGGTCCTTGAAGGCTGTCAGGGCATTCTGAACAGCTAGCATCTCTTTTTGATTGATATGTAGACCCATTTGTTTGTGGACCATGTGCCTTGAATACATCTTCCTGCCATGTGGGCCCCCCAGCCATAATCTGATGCATCTATTGTTAATGTCTTCCTGGCTGGGGGTAAGGTGAATGGCTGTCCCTTGTTCTGGTGACAAGCCTTCACCCACCATCGAAACTCCTGTTGCAGGCAGGGAATGAGGGTAATTATTGTTTCCAGGCTGTGGCAAGGTTGAGTCCAAACACTTTTTAGGTACCATTGAAGTTTCCTCATATGCAGTCTCGCATATGGAATTAGTAGAATGTAGGATGCCATGAAGCCCAAAGCCTGCAGAACTTTTCTTGCAGATAACTGGGTCTTTGTTGCCATCTTTTCGAAGTAAGAAGTCAGTTGTCTTTTGTCTGGCGTGAGATAAGCCATCTGGGCAGTTGTATTTAAGCTTGCACCCAGGAATATTACGTCTTGAGAGGGTACCAGTTTGGATTTATTTTCTTTTACTGTGTACCAGAGGCAAATTAGTAATCTTTTTACAAACGCCAGATGCTTCAGTAGAATATCCTTGTTCTCTGCCTGAATAAGGCAGTCGTCCAAGTAGGGATATATTTGGATTCCTCTTTGTCTGCAAAATGCAATTACTGGTGCCAGGCATTTTGTGAAGACCATGGGCGCAGTATATAAGCCAAAGGGCAATGCAGAGAATTGGTAGTGCATTGAACCATCTATGAATCTGAGGTATCTTCTGCAAGATTGTCTGACTGGGGCATGCTGATATGCCTCTTTGAGGTCCAAAGTTACAAGCCAAGTCTTCTTGCCCACCATGGGCAGAAGCTGCTGCAGAGTCAAAATTTTGAATTTTGGAACGTCCAGAAAAGTGTTTAGAATAGACAGGTCCAGTATTGGTCTCCAGGCTTTGTCCTTTCTGGGTACCAAGAAAAGTCTTGAGTAAAATCCTTGTCCCTGCTCCTGCTGTGGTACTTGCTGAATAGCCCTCATGTCCATGAGAGATGAAACTTGCTTTTGTGTCTCTGCCCATTGATTGTGTGGCAGGTCTGGCATACCTTTTGCCTTTGGAAGGGTGTGAAAGTGGAACCTGTAGCCCTGAGACACTATATTCAATACCCATTTGTCCTGGGTGATCATGTGCCAATTTTGTGAAAAAAGTGCTAGTTTTCCCCCCAAGGGTGCTGTCAGAATTTAAGTGCTTGGCATTGGCAGAGGAAAGTCATTGGGACTGTTTCCTATATGGCTGTGATTTGTCTTCTCCGCTTTTGGAGGTAGAAGCAGCCCATTTTTTAGGCCTGTATGAGCCTTGGGGCTGTGATCTGCCTCTAGGGCGTCTGTATCTGCCTCTTTGTGGCCTGACACTGGAAAGGACCAATTTTTAGAAGGCCAGTTCCTGCTAAATCTGGGTGGCTGTACCTGTAAGAAATCCTTGACTGTCTGCATAGATTTCGCTTCATTCTCCATTTTCTTCAACACCTCTTCTGCCTTAACACCAAACAAAGTATCATGCTGTAATGGAGCATCCAATAATTTTGCTTTAACATGATCCGGCAGATTCTGTTCCTTTAACCAAGCATGCCGTCTAATGACAGAGCCTGTAACAGCGGCCTTGCAAGAGGCCTCCAGTGAATCAAAACCACATTGCAAAGTATGCTTTCCCACTTGTTCAGCTGCATGCAATAAATCCTGCATTTCCTTGTTTTCAGAACATTCAGAATTTGTCAACATTTTCTGTTTTAGCAGTGACATTAAGTATTGCTGATATTTAAGCATATGAAACTTGACAATTTAAAGTAAAGCCCTTACAGCCAAGGTAGCAGAAGTGTAAACTTTTTTCCCCCATCTGTCCAGTGCCCAAGAATCCCCATCAGAGGGGACAGGGTTTTTTGCAGTGGATGCCTTGACCCCTTTGGGACCCTGAGATATAGTTTCTGGGTCAGCAGCAGGGTTTTTATATAGAAATTTATGAGAATCTGGGACCCTGTAGTATCTGTCTGGCTCAACAGGTGCAGGGGGTAAAGAGTCAGGAGATAGGCCGGACTCTGAAAATACATCATCTACAATGTCTAGAACATTGGGAACAGCAAGAGGTCTGTGCTGAGGTAGTAAAAGAAAGTCTCTGAGCCTTTTCTTAGATTCTGAGTAATCTTGGCTCTCCCAGTGAAAATGCTCCCTCATGGTATGCAGGGTTTCCCCAAAAGAATAATCCTCAGGAGGAGAGGCTGAAGGAATAGATTCTTCAGCATCAGAATCCTCATAGGGAGGAAGAGAGTATCCCTGTTCTGAAGAAGAGTCAGAGGAAATGGAAACCTGATCAGAAGAATCATATACTGTGTCTTGCCTAGGAGGGGGATGGGAACCCCTGACCAAAGTAATTAGGTCTTCGGCCATTTTAAGCATCTGTTTCTTAGGCATGGAAGTCTGTCCAGGAGAATGCTGTACTTGTTCCTTTTTCTTTAAAGTTGTTTTAGTCTTTGCCTTGGAAGCTGAGGTTGGCTTGTGTAGGTCTGAAAACACCCTCAGAAGCCGATGCCTCCTCAGCGGCTCCGGACCCATCTGAGGGAATAGTTTCCAAGTGTCCAATACCTTGAGTACCCAGAGGCCTAGTTGTCTCCACGTGGGAGTCAGAAGCAGCCTGTGGCTCTGAGGTAGCGGGCGTCCGGGGCTGCGAAAGCGCCTCACTGAGAACTGGTGAACCGGCGACTGGCCTAGCAGAGGCCTCGTCAATTTTGGACCTCGGATGCCTGTCCTTTTCCTTGTGCTTTTTATAAACTCCGGTCGTCGGCTGTTCCGACAGCATTATATAATTAAATTTCTGGCCAAAGTAATGAAAGGCAAAATGGTACCAACGCTTAATAGTGCGTTGGTTAAATCTAGCACAAAACCGACAGCTAGAAACGTCGTGGTCAGGGCCTAGACAAGGAATACAGTAAGAATGAAAATCCTTATGAGGTATTTGCTTCCCACAAGAAATGCAATTGTTAACTTTTTCTCACATCGGTCTGGAGCAAGAAAAAAGTTTCCCCGATGGGGTACTTAGCTTTATTGAAGACTTTGGATCTGAAATTCAATTTCGAAAATCTCAGGAGTCGGCTGACCGGTACTTGCGAACTGTTTTTGCTTCGAGCACCACGCGGCAAGAAAGACTGAAGAAAATGGTGTCGGATGCATCTTTTATACCCCTGGCGTACTGACGTCAGGGAAGAGGCAACAGCAACAGACGCCGGACCAGGACTTGGAATTCAGGCCGACTGTGGGTAGCTTGCCAGCAGGATAACCCAAGTGTAATGACTGCAACAGTGAAACACGATGAACATCTGCTTGCTTCTAGCTCTCCCAGGGTGAAAATAGAAAACTCAGCAGAGAAGGCCAGTAGACTTGTGTTTATGGGTAAATTTCAGCAACTGGCTAGTAAGTATACTGACTAGATACCAGGAATAAACAAACACAGAAGACCTGGAAAAAAATTAGCTACAAAAAATGAGGAAGAAACACTACCAGGGGACAGTTCTGCAGCTGTTCAGCAAAAAGTAATGCAACCTCCACATATGACTTCAAAAAACCTATAGCAAGATACAAGACAACTGCATACAGACCTGGTTAAAATAAACAAAACACTATTGAAATGCATCAACACAGACAACAAAAGCCTAGAACAAATTGGAAGAAGCTTTAAACAGATATTCAGATGAGATGATAAAGCTGCAAAAATCAGAGGTTGAAATGAAAAGGCTGGCTGAATAAGAGACTGCTCAGGAAGATTGGTTTAAAAAATAGAATTAGAGGACAGAGCACGTAGGGAAAACCTGACATTTTCAGCTATACCCGAGAACCTGGAAGGAACAGACTGCATTAATTTTATGAAAGCACAAATAAGCAACTGGACTGGTATTCCACAGCAGGAACTGTTAGTTGAATGGGCACATCATGTGTATGCTCCAAACCTAGCCATAAGAAAGCAACATAGACCTATAACAGTAAGGATGAAATCCCACCAGCAGAAGGAGTTGATTCTAACAAAACTGTAGAAGGACGACAAAATACTAAAAGTGGGAGAAGTGTTTGTGGAGAATGATTATTCATTGTCCACCAAGCAAGACAGAAGTAAATTCACTCCACTATTCAGAAAATGTGGAGACGCAGGTGTGAGATTCTAACTGCAGTATCCAGCTGTCTTTCACGGTATTCTTCCCTGGAAGGACAACATCATTTTTTTGAGGAAATGTATGCTGAGGAGGAAATAAAAGTTTTTCCAACAAAAACTGAGCTGTTAAACAGAAGGAGATTCTTCTTCTTGCTCTTCTGGTAATAAAGACCACAGAGAAACTGTACCTGTGAAACTTTTTTCAGTATTTCAATGGAAAACATTGGTGAGATGGAAAGGACGATGAGAATTGACTAGAAGAATCGAGAGTACGTTGCAAATGAAGCAGAGACAGGATTTGGGTGATGGAGAACAGTAATAAAATCAGTAACAGTCTGAGATTACAATGCAAAAATTGTATTTGTGGCATATGACACAACAAGAAAATCTGGAAATACTGGACTTTTTCAAAATTTGATGTGTGGGGTATATGCCCTACTTTGGGTCATTAATGTTGGGGAAAAAATGCTTAGAGAGGGGAGAATGCTAACTAAGAACACACTAATAGTACTGCATTTGTAATGGGGAATGCAAACAGGTGCTATTTTTTTCTTTTTCCCCTTTTCTCTTTTTCTTCTTGTACAGTTTTGAGAAATCTAGGCAATGCAATGATAAAAAAACAAAGGGAGCCTGGTTAAAAAGGCATGAAAGTTCAAATTAATGTGCTTTTTTCTCATTCTTGCACAGGGAAAAGACTGCTTTTAAGGGAGAGAACAAGTAAATAAAAAATATTAAATAATATATGAGGCTTTTTTTTTCTACCAGTTGCATGTAAGTATACTAAGTAGCATTTCTGCAGTCTTCATGTCTCCATGTAAACAAATCTAAGAGAGAGAAACTGGAGACAGTCTGGTGGAAGGGCGTTGGCTGAGAGAAAATAAAAAAAATCAGAGAAATTGTTCAGGACATGATGTTCTCTGAAAACAATCAGGGGTTTCCCAGGTGTGACAGCTTTAAAGATGATGCAAAACCAATTAGACAAGTAAAGCTTTCTCAGTTAAAGTGCATGGGGACAGTAACAAACAGATGCTTTTGTCTTTTTCACCCTTCTCCATTTTTCTTTGTTCAGATTTAAGAAATGTAGGCACTGCAATGAAAAAGGAAAAGGGGAAGGGGAGGACATGGAGAAGATAGGAAGGGTCTGGTTATGGGTGTGTGACAAAAGAAAAATCAGTGAGCTTTTCCCCATGCTTGTGGCTGGGTTAAAACCCTTGGCGTTATCCAGTAACAAGTTTATTACAAAGCATGTACATGAAACATATTAAATACTGTATGGCTTTTTTTTCTGATATACAAGGTACCCTTAGCAGTTTTGTGTCTGGCTTGCATGTCACTAGAAGACAATTTGAGAAAAGAGAAATGGCTTGGAGAAAGGGCTTACTGAAAGCATTCAAGTGTGTTTTCTCAACTGGGAAAGCTATAAAGACATACAAAATTAAACAGAAATTACTAGTAGCACAGGCTGTACCATGCATCTAAGCATGACTAACCTTTCTTTTTGGTTAACTATAGCCTGTCTGTATAGCTAACAACTTGGAACTTGTTTTCTTATTAGGAAACAAAAACTATTTGAAGATGTACATAGTTTTGTGTGTTAATAAGTTTTAGGAGTAGTTTTTTTTTTTTTTTGGGGGGGGGGGGTTGTTCTGTTTGAAGGCTTTCAAAAAACAAAAAAGTTACACAAGATGTGGCATAGGCTCAAATGGATATGACAAGAAACAAATGTATAAAAGACCAACTAGCCGAACAGTACATGCATAACATAAAAGATGGCATTGGATATTTAACTAAAATGTAGTTATACATAAAAGGTGGTAATAACTATATAAGAAAATGATGCTTTCTGTAATGTCTTTCAATTTGAATGGTCTTACAGATAAAAAAAAAAAAGAGTAGTGAATTCTGTTAGTGCAAACAGCTATGCTACAGGAGACACACCTGGAAAGAAATGAACATGAGAATTTGATAAAGGTTTCAAGATGGTTATTCAGAGGAATATCTGGGGCAAAGGAAAAGAGGAGTACTTGTATTAATTGCAAGAGGATCTCCAATAGTGATAGAAGAGAGAAACAAGATAACACTGGACGATGCACAGTACTAGGGGGCTACTGGCTGGGGAAGAGGAGGATTACACCGGCATGCATTTACACCCCCCCCCCCCCAAAGCTGCTGGTAATGGAGCTTAAGAAAGTTTTGGGAGAAATAATCAGCTTTCAGCAAGGAATATCACTTGTATGTGGGGGCTGGAATTTGGTTTGCAGCAGTGAAGATGTGTCCGGGGGGGCTACAAGGGTAAATACAGGAAGGTAGATTTTTGAAGAAAGTTATGAAAATGTTTGGTATGGAAGTTGTGAATTCAGTACTACGAGTTCGAAGTGAATTTACATATTACTCACCAAGATATACAATCTTTCTAGCCTAGCCCAGTTTTGCATCTCAGAGGAACATGTGCACTTAAATGAAGGTCTTGAAACCGCACCCAATAACTATTTCAGATCATGCACCAATAATAACCAAAATAAAAACACAAGGTAATAAAATTGAGACACTGGCACTTTCCCACCTATCGGCTGAAAAGAGAGAAATTCAACGAATGGTTTTGGAATTAATTCAGGACTACTAGAGAGGACAGAATTTTCTTTTGAAAACATAGTTAGGAAGTGGAATAAAATTGAAAGTGAAGTTTAAAATTAGGGTGGAAATAAAAGAGAGGGAGATATGGTTAAACAGTAACAATAATTATTTAGAGGGATTGACAAACGTTAAAGCACTGCAAAATAGGGGGAATCTCTCAGAACAAGAAAAGGAGCAACTGTAGAATACTAAACAGAAAATAAGGTATTACTTTGACAACATGCGCGAGTTTAGAAAAATTGCTGTTAAGCAACTTTTTTTGATAATTCTAGAGCACAAAAACTTTTAGCACAACTCAGGTAACAGAAAGTGGAAAGAACCGTCACCAAGCTTAGGGAGCATATAACAAAGAAGATAACAAGAGACCCTGTAGAAGTACTAGAAATATTTCAGAAATTTTATGAAAGCTTGTATAAAGCAGAGAAATATGGAAATCAAGAAAAGGTACAACTGGAAATGTTTATGGAAGAATTAAATATACCAAGGTTAGAGGTAGATGAGGCTCAATTACTAACAGTTAGGGATGAGATAAAATAGCTATGTATACCAATCTACAGGAAAGTCCCGAGAAACAGGTGGTATTCCTGTGGAAGCCTGTATGTTAGAGGGAAAAAACTGACAAAGATCTGGAAGGTTTTGTTTAACAGTATTTTAAGACTAAAAGAAGTACCAGCATCCTGGAAGAAGGTGGAGGCAACAGTAATACCTAAAGAGGGTAAATATCCATTGGATCCAGCTTCATACAGGCCCATTTCAATACTAAACCATAATTATAAAGTGCTTATGTCTACAATGGCTAAAATAATATGAAAGTGATACCAAAACTGAGAGAGATGGATCAGTGTGGTTTTGCGGAGGGGAAACAAACATTTGACAACATTAATAGAACGCCGATGATCCAGAGGAAAGCAGAATGTAAGAAAATACCACTTTTACTGGTGGTGGGTCTTGATGTAGAGAAAGCATTTGACAGAGTAGACTGGGATTACATGAGCAATGAAAGCATTTGCTTTCCTTGATACAATTATAAGGCTGATTAGAAGAATATATGAGGGGTCTGAGACACAAATTAAGGAGGGTGGGGTCCTCCAATAATTTCTGCTTGAGTAGAGGAACCAGGCACAGTTGTCCACTTTCTCCTTTGTTGTTTGCTTTATATTTAGAACCATGAGCAAAGAAAATAAGGGAGTCAGAAATTCAACGATATAATTGGTATGGTGGTCCGGAAAACCTGGCTCTATTTGCAGATATTATTTTATACATGACAAAACCAGAAAGGGACATTACAGTGTTGTGGAACATTTTAAAACAGTTTCAAATCTTCTTGGGATACAAAATTAATGATGCTAAAACAAAGGCGATAGCAATAAATTAGGTACCCACCACACACTAATTGCTCCAACAATATCCATATTATGGGGACATGATAAAATGAAATATTTAGGAGTATGGATTAGAAATGACTGCTGTGGCAGCTAAGGATATATGGGAAGAGACTAAACAGAAGATAATACAAAAACTGAGAAACTGGAATGTTTGTTATATGGATACTAAGATACAAGCCATTAAAATGATTTTAGTCCCTTTAGTCTTGTATACAGGTCAAGCATATTTTTATCAACCAGAGGACAAGCTGTGGATAGCAATTAAAGAAGAGTTGAAGGATCTTATTTGGGAAGGGAAGACAGCAAGGGTCAAGTGGGATAAGCTGATTCTTCCAACAGAACAAGGCGGATTAGTATTACCCAATTTGAGGGGGTATTCTAGAGCAACACAGTTAAGGCTCTTGTACATGGCACAAGCAGAATACTACAACTCAAAGTGGAAAGGAATGATGCTGATACAGGGAGGAAGCTCAAGAAATAAGGAGCGATTGAGGTTTGGATGCAGACTCTTGAGAAGAACAAAAATCATACCAAGTATTATATTCATAAAATAGCATGGAGTATTCTAAGAACCAAACCAATACGAGAATGGAGAAGAGAGATTTTGCCATTAGGGATGAATGTGGTCAGGGATACAGATAATAGGCAAGAGGGGGCTGGACTTTTTGAAGAAAACTGGCAAAGGAACCAAGGTATTGGGAGTAAATAACTAGAAAGGGAAAGGTAATAGAATGGGAAGAGGCCAAGAATTTATTTGGACTGCAGGTTAGAGATCACCTTCCCTATCAAGGATTGATAAGAGTATATGCAAAGAGAAAGAAATAGGGGGCTCCTGAATGAAAGATGAGCACTGGTAGAGTTTTTAATAGAATCTAGAACCAAAGCTGCCGTTAAAGTAATAATTAGTAAAGCATGTAAAATACTGCATGATAATTATAAGAAATCAAACCAGGGAAGACAGATTGGATAAGCAATTCACAAAGAGACAATGAGAGGATATATGTACATCTCCCAAATATGCAAAAAAAAGTCTAGAAGATTTAGGATCTTTGCCTGGAAGTGTTTACATAGGTATTTTTATACCAAATGTAGACTCCACAAAGAATTTCCACAGGTGGATATAGCAAGTGTTGGAGGTGTGAAAGGCAAGAAAGAGGTGGCTGGCAAAATGTTTTGAGTGTGTAATGAGCTGGCTGACTTTAGGGATTCCCTGCAGACCTCTGTCTCGGAGATGCTGGGTTAGCAGATTGGACTGACTTGGGAGATTATTTTGTTTGAGTTACAATACAGAATCAGAATTGCTTAGTCATAATACAGCTTTGCCGAATCTAATTATGGTGGCTGCCAAAAAAGCAATTACTAGAAAATGGAAATCAAAGTCTTGACCAACTTTACTAGAAGTAGTGAATATAGTAATAGAGATGAAACAACTGGAATTGGGATCTTTAGAAAAGGGAGAGAAAAAACTACATAGGAAAAAATGGGAATTGTGGGAACAATATATGCAGAGCAGGAACAAGGTTTTAAGAGACAGGATTCGAATGAGCCATATAATATTTAACTGACAATGACCGGATAGATAAGTGATGTATAATGTTTGCAACTACAGTTGTTTCAATGGTGTATGTGATGTATACTGTTTGCAACTAATGTCGTGTCATGTAGTTTGTTTTTCATTTGAATAAATGTAAGATTGCCTATGTCATGCTTGAAAATTTAATAAAGATGTTCATTGGGGGGGGGGGGGGGGGAGTGATGACGATGAAATATAAGTAATGACAGACTAAAGTAAAAGGTAGTAATTTATAGCTTCGCTATTACGAAAAAAAAAAAAAAAAAAAAAAGAAGATACCAGACTGTGATAAATCGCAGCACTGTTTAGCATTACCCTTAGACTTATGGACATGTACACTGTTTGGGATTTCTATGGGTTGGATAACAACCTAACTTATTGGGCATATTTAAATTAGGAGTGTGATCCTGCATGACGTTTTGTGAAAATTTGCTATATTCCACAAAATGTTTTCAGAGTTGCTTTCTAAATACATGTTGTATGCACATGATTTTCATTTCATATATCCAAGAAGATATTATTTCAGCTTGCAGAGGGAATTGTAATAAAAAGAAGTTATGTACTCACCATAACGTTCCATGTTTGTTGTCCTTGATCTCACCTTCCTTCTTGCTGTTGGCTTCGGAGCCAATCCTCGGCTCCGACTCGGCCATATACTATAGCTAGAGAGCTTTTACTGGCTCAAGGCTAGCCCCTATCCCAGCAGGCCTAGAGGTAGTTACCCAGATCTCGTTTGTGATAACCCAACACTAGACCATATAAAAAGACGAGATATACTCTACTCTACATATCCAATGACACCTTCATATAAAAGGTGTGATCCCCTCTATCAAAGTAATAGTAGACTGAGACTAACCATAAGAAATGGCATAAAGGAAACCCAGCCAGTATAGCTAATAAAACAGGGGATTCTTCTAGATCCTCCAGGAAGGGGGAACGAGGGAGGGACGCAAGAAGGAAGGCGAGACAAGGACAACAAACATAGAATGTTATGGTGAGTACACAACTTTATGTTATGTTGTCCATATCTCGCCTTCATTCTTGATGTTTGGGACAGCGTCCCCAGCACCTGATTCTTGGGTGGCTCACTGGAAAAAAACTCTTCAGGACCGTGAAACCATAGGATGCTCTGTTCCGGGCGGCCACATCTACTTTGTAATGAGTGATAAAGGTATGAGGATTAGCCTATGTAGCTGCTGCATAGATCGAATCCAAAGGCAATCTGGCTTGAAAGGCAATACAGGTAGACAAGGCCCTTGTTGAGTGTCCTTTAATTTTTCCTGGAAGTGTTTGTTTATGTAACACGTAGACATGTTTTATAGTGTCTTAAAGCCACTTTGATAAAGTCACCTTTGAGACCACACAACCTTTTTTATTGTCCACAAAGGATATGAACAATTGATCAGATTTTCTAAATTCCTTGGTCTTGTGTAAATAGAAACGTAACTGTATATGAACATCCAATTGATGAAGCTTATACTCTGCCTTGTTGCCATGATTGGGGAAGAACACAGGAAGCTCTATGGATTGATTCAGATTGTATTCAGAACATACCCTGGGTAAGAAAGAGGGGTTGGTTCTGAGAAAAACACGATTTTTATGGAAAATCCAGTAAGGGGGACGAACAGATAAAGGCCTGTAATTCTGAGATCCTTCTAGCGGAGGTAAGTGCAACCAAGAAAAGGGTCTTCCAAGTCAGAAATTTGAGCGGACAAGAAACTGATAGCTCGAAGGGAGGAGGAATCAGAGCTTCTAAAACTAAATTTAGATTCCAAGGGGGAAGAGTTTCTCTTATCGGAGGTCTTAACAGAGTAGTACCTCTTAGGAAAGCCCTGCATAACCTATGGGACATGATATTTTAACCAATTTCTCCCATATGGAAATTTGAAATGGCAGCTAACTGAACTCTGATAGTAGCTGCAGCTGCTCCTTTGTCAAAAATTTCAGCAAGAAATTCAAGAATCTTTGAAATGGGGGCAGTAAAGGGATCAACCTGATTTTTGCCTGCTCAACAAGAGAACTTCATCCATTTTCTAGCATAAAGTCTCCTAGCAGTGGGCTTATGGGAGGAAATCAAAATGTGCTGAACTGCTGGGGAAACATCGGGAAGCCTGGCTACGACGTGAAGAAACCAAGCTGTGAGCTTGAGAGTTTGAATGGAAGGAGGGAGAGCCTCGAATGATGTCTCAAAAGATCTGGCACTGGGTCCAGGATCCAAGCCTCCCTTTGTAGGTGAGGCCAAAGGAATGGGAACCATATCTGATGAGGTCAGTAGGGGGCAATGAGGATTAACTTGCAACCCAATGACTGTGCTTTCTGAACAACCTTGGGGAAAAAGTGGAAAGGTATAAAGCAGTCCCAGGGGCCAATCGTGAACAAGTGCATCCCTGGGTGACTGTCCCAGTGGTGGGACCAGGGCAAAGTAGCTGCTGGATTTGTTGTTGAGGGGGGTGGCAAACAGATTGCAGCATGGCCGTCCATTATCACGTTGGATTTCCCCAGGATGCATGTTGCAACCAGAAAGTGCTAGAAAGACATCGCCCATTGCCAAACTCGTAGAGCCTCTCGACACAAGAAATAAGACCTGGTTCAACCTTGTTTGTTGATGTACCATACTAGAGACATATTGTCCCTTTGAATTGCTATTGTCCCTGTAGGTAGAAAGTCCTGAAGTACTTGCAACGCTAGGAGCACTGCTCTTATCTCCAGGACATCGATGTGCAAGTGTTAATCACATTGCTGCCAAGTCCCTTGAACAGTCTGTCCCAGATAAAGCCCCACCACCACCCTATCTGGGAAGCATCCGTCGTCACTGTGGCTACAGATTGGGGGGGGGGGGTAGAAATGGCCTGCCTATTGTCACCATAGGAGAGTGAAGCCACCACTCCAGATCCCTTTTGCAGGATTCAGTGATCAGAATCTGATGTGATATGGGTAAATCCTGGAATGACCATTGTGCAAATAGAAGCCACTGAAGAATTCTTGCCATAAGGACCACAGTGATTGCCACCACCATAGAACCCAGTATCTTGAGGACAAATCTTGTTTGAATACTCTTTTGTGTGAACAGTATGACAACTTAGTGACAGATCGTTAATACTCTATCTTGAAGCAGCTTTGCGATCACAGCCTGTGTGTCTAAATCTGTCTCTACAAAGGTAATATACTGACAAGGCAACAAGGCAAATTTTTTATTAGTTTATGGTGATCCCAAGTTGAGAACAAGAGCGGATTATGTATTCCCTTTCCCTGATTAGTTGATGCTTGGTGGTGGCAGTAAGGAAGCCAGTCGTCTAGATATGGAAACACCTGGACTCAACGCCTCAGGTGAGCTGCAACTACTGCCTTGCATTTGCTGAACATCCTGGGGGCTGTGGTGAGACCAAAGGACAGAGCTCTGAACGGACAGTGAGACTCCCAGCCAGAAGCGTGTCACCATCTGGAACTTTGTTTTCTTGACTGACTTGTTCAGCCTGCTGAGATCCAAAATGGGTCTCCAGTACCCCATTTTCCTCGATTTGGTCTGCGGGGACTTCCTGGTTGACTCTCTTTTTCTAAGAACCTTTGAACCTCCAGGTTTGCTTGACCACGAAGACTGGGTGGAACATCTGGGAGAGTATTGTCATTTTGATAGGGGAAGTAGTCAGAAGAGGATACTGCAACCTCCTGATATTATGGATAGTACCCATGTATCTTCTGTAATTGTCTGCCAGGCTTTTTGGTACAAGGATAAACTCCCCCTGACTTGTCTCCAGAGTCGGACAGTCTGGCCTCCCTTCAGGAGCATTGGAAGTGCCTACCAGAGAAGGTATCTCTGTCGCCCTGGTTTTGCAGACCCCCCCCCCCAGCCGCCGCGAGGTCGGCATCTTCCATCATTTCCCCCTCTGTCCCTGGGGGAAAATTCTCCATGTGTGTCAAGTGAAGCTCCCAGAGATTTCCACAACCACATTTTTCCGCTCTTCTGGACTTTAGGATAGGGCCTAGACAGACCAGAAAAATGCACTCCCATGGCACAGAGTTTTGCCATCCTGTTCACACCTGGTGAGAGTCTTTTACCTGTGGCCTGAACAGGGACGAACAGTCAAAGGGGGCATTGGTAAAGGAAGACTTTAAGGGCTCCACAAAATTACAAAGGCGGATCCAGGAGTGTCTGCATAAGACTACCCCTGTGCCTGCCGCCCTGCTCACCCCATTGGCTGCATAAGAAATGAGCCACATGGAGGAGTTAACCACTGAAGTCAAGGTCACGAGCTGAGAAGCCACCTCTTGTCGGAGGCTCCCACAGCTGGAGGATCCTGTAAGGTATCTCCTAACTCCTTCAGGAGATCCCTTTGAAGGCTTGTAAAGTGGGACAAGTAGTTCAGTGACCCGAGTGCAAAGGTCACTGAAGAAAACATACACTTCCCATATCTGTCCATCGTACAAAACTGTTTGGTAAATGGACAGATGAAGACGTTTCCGCTAATTCCTTCTTGGTGGCTGCTGCCACCAGCATAGCATCAACAGGAACACCTTTTGATAAAAAGAGCCGGTCTTCAGGGGCTGTAATAAATTTATTGCTCCTCCGCAGAACTGGTTCCATCATGTCTAGAGAGCTCCAAGCCTTCTGAATCACTACGTGCAATAGTGGGTCGAAAGGAGGAGCTGCCCAAGAGGTGGAGGGTCAGGAACCGAATGCATCCAGGTACACAGACTTGTCTTCAGAACGGACAAGGGACTTCCAGTCACCCCTCTAAGGAACTCTAAGATGTCTGAAAAGGAGATCTTCAGTGGTGGTCCGTGGGGACCCTTCTGAGTCATTCAATTCTATGTCTGATGTCAAGGACTCAGGGAAGTCCACATGATGTTCCTCTTGCAAGTCCTCTTCTGTGAAACCTCCTTAGAGGGATGCTCAGGGAAGGTTTTGGATGAGGTGGGATCGCCCAATGGGGCATCCTGGAGCATGGATTCCCTAAGCTTGGGGTGGATGGGAGGTTCAGCAGCAGGATAGGGATAGATAGAAGTGTTAAGAACAACTACCGTTAACAAATTAGCTTAGCTAAACTTGAACATTTTTATTCAAAAATATAAGAGGAGAAAAAAACACTTGGCTTGAGCCAGTACCTGCAATCTCGACACTGCAAGCTGCAAACGAGATCTGGGTAACTACCTCTAAGCATGCTGGGATAGGGGCTAGCCTCGAGCCAGTAAAAGCTCTTGAGCTATAGTATAGGGCAGAGTCGGAGCTAAGGATCAGCTCCAAATCCAAACAGCAAGAACGAAGGTAAGATATGGGCAACATAACATTGTGTATTTTGGCTAGGTCTAAAGTAAAGGCAAGTCTACAGAGGAGGGTACTATCCCGATTCCTAAGAGGATGTGGGAGTTTTTTTTTTTTTTTTTTTTTTGACCAGCTTGTTTTTAAGGAGTTAGCAGCAGCGGCCACTTACATGTTTGAACTTCAATGAGATTATCAAGAAGGTGTCCTTGTGTAAGTAACCAGTTGTTCTACTTTATGGTTATAAAATGATGTTTATGGTTTGAG
>NC_056737.1:483708583-483938583 GCF_019279795.1 Protopterus annectens | reverse complement strand
TAGATACTCTGCTGGATGAGTGAGACCTGATCTCTGTTAGCCAAAGTCTGACCTGTACTGCCACCGAGCAAGAAGAAATGTTGTACCTGCCAGCTAATGACCTGGTGGGAGATTTAGTATCCATATCGAGAGACACTGTGGGAGAGTTAGGATGTCACCGAGTGAGTGATGTTACTGCAGAAGTACGTCAGTCTCTGCCCACCCTGGCACTATAGCACCATGGATGGCCCTCCAGAATCTGTATTGGTCCTTGGCTATCATCTCGAGTAGAGAGGGTGCCAGGTTAGGACTGCTAGAGAGTGCTAGAGAGAGGTGAGAGACCAGAGGTGAGGAAACCTTGGATGATATGCTTCCTTTTTTGGGATTGACTGACTGAGAGGATTGATTTGTCCGATTTGGCTTGCAAATGGAGAAAACCACTTGAACCCCTCCGAACCTTTTGTGATCTCCAGATAAAAGTGCGACATGAGCTATTGGAGTGAGACTCGAGTATAAGCGATCCGAAGCGGGAGGCTTTTGACCATGGTACCACCACCAACCACTGCCAACCACGAACTAAAGTGTGAGGTCGAGGACACGTCTATGCAGAGATGTGACCCTTGTTTTGCAGCTTAAGAGCATTTTGTTAGAGATCTTGAGTATGTTATGGGGAGGTGTGCAGAAATACTCCTGGCCCCTGCCATCCAAGGAGTAATGTCGGCGCTTTTCGCATCTTCAGGGAAAACCAATTCCCTAGTTTCAGGCTGCTCAAAGGGACTTGAATGGGGTGCCTAGAGCATTAGGCCTTCGAAATAAGGGAATGTTTTCCCCATTGTGAACCAAAGTGTTTCCTGAGGCATCCTGACCAAAATAGGAAAACTATCGCAAAACGTCGTCGTCTCCAATTCCCTCTGAAAGAACCGTTGACTCGTATCCCAGTTTAATGTCCTATGTGGTGATAATGAAGGGAACATGATTTCTGTCCGCTGCTCCTACGGCCTCTTGACAAAGCGCTGTTGTGCACTCCCACTACAATGAGACCACTATAGTTGGTGATGGACCAGTTGTCCAAAACGGAACCTATCCACAGCCCTAGCTCCAGCCTAGCTAATGCTCCAGTGACCCTAGCCATGACCTGCTCGTGTAAAGCCTGCATGCTCCGTCAAGCTCGATCGTACGCCTAAAGTGAATAGTCGAAATAAACATGAATGCCAATCGACACTCAAAGAATCGCATCAGTCAGCACACCTGATACAAGCATGAATAACACGCCCTGTGACCTGCGAGTATGGCTACAGTTGCACCCTGTAGTAACTGGTAGTGCCTGGTGCTACAATCTTGAGAGTAACCTTCGGCGAAGTGGGCGAATGAAAGCGGTGCCCTGGGAATGCTCTACCTCCAGAACAAGCGATTAATCTGCTTATTTGTTCTACCCCATGCCAGGTAGTTTTGCTGCCCCAGCACTCTTTAAGCAGAAGGGATTGTATTACAGAGGCGCCCTAAAGATTATAAGGCTGTTGATAGCCGTTAGACCAGTACGCCAGAGATTCAAGCTTGACCTCGAATAAAAGATGTGTGGATGCGTCTCATACCGGAGAGTTAAAGGCCTCCAGCGAATGATCTGTCTTTGAAAGAGAGGCCCCATTTACTTATCGAAGAAGAGGAGTTTTGAAGGTCTTGAATGGGTAAAGTTGGACTGCTAGTGGGATACCTGCCACTCCAGAGGCTTTCACCAGGTTGAGACGACACCAACCTGGGGAATGAGCCTGTGGGAGCGGAGTACAGCTTCCATGGTTTTTTAAGCAAGTGGTATTAAGTAAACCTGTGCGTACTTTGGGCTATTCTTGTAGGTAACCCCAGTTTTTTCCACTGTCTTTTAAATGAAGGATCCGTGTTTTTCCTGTCTCTACCCTTTGACTCCAGAATGGAACTAGACAAAAATGCTGTTTAGTAGGTCCCAGCCCTCGGTCCAGTTCCCGATATGGTCACCAGTGGTTAGGTCATAACAATGTCTGAATGGCGAACAAGTACAAGTCCCTTTGATCCAGTCCAGAATCTTGAAACAGGAATCGATAGACTTTTGGTTCCAACGCCATGATATCAAGCTCCTATTCAGATCTTTATCGTCGAATGCAGTAACCTGTTCGGATGAAACCATGGTCGATGGCTAAAATGGCCCTGAATAACCCAGTCTGGAAGACGCCTTTATTGATGGTCCTTAGCACGCGTTGCTGCAGAAACTTAAGGTTATGAACCGTCTTCATCCATGCAGCTAAATTTTTGTATGGCTTATTTGATAACATGGCCCCTTTTCTTTTTTAACAGTATGGGTTATCCATTGGAAAAAGGTGCACATTCAGAAAAGCCGGCTGTCCAGTAGGGGTCTCTGTCATACTGTATCTTAAAGCATACCAAGTAACAGTTTACAACATATGCTAGCCGAAAAATGGCCAGCCCTTTTATCCTGCACCCAGGCTAAGGGAACAGTGCCCTTTCACACACACCTGGTTAAGAGTAGAAATTGTTAAAAATTTGACCTTTAGCTTACCTGATACACTGAGACATGTGGAGGGAATGAGGTGTGTATAGACTGTGTTCAAAAACATAAAGTGACTCTGGCACGCCTATGGTTGGACCTTGAGGTCCCTAACCACTTTGAAATCATTAGGGACTACATATGCTTTTCAAACCGAATTGTCAGATTAGTAAGTCCAGGTATTTTGGGGGATGAAAATGGACCTCCAAAAACATTTCGGCTCGGTCCTGCTTGATATAAAACCCCATACTGTGGGAACAAAAATGTCCTGGGTTCCTGTGACACTTCCTTGCGAACCCAAAGGCGAATACTGGTTTAGAGAGGAAGCTTACTTCCCTGCATGGAAGCATCGTTCGACAGTTGATATGACACACAACTGGGCTGCCTGGTATGGCGTTTTGCCAGAAGTGTGAACTCATGCCTGATTCGCTAACGACCGGTTTTGCATAGTCAGACAGCGTTGAGTCTTGTAACCCCGTTTTTGGCAAAAATTTCGCTTCTGCGAAAGCAGAATGCAGTAGTACTTTGTATTGTTGGGGACTCCCAGGGAGAGAGAGTATTTTATGATTCGAGCTTAGCCAGAGCAGGAGGGCACATAGTTTCAGTTAAGGGTAGCCGAAGGATGTGTCCCTATAACTGCCCAAGAGCCCAATCTATGTTGGGTATGAGAATCCACCGGCCACAATGACCTTCTGAACTTTATTTAAAGGGGCTTCGACCTTGTCCAGTTTGCTGCTGTACCAAAGATAGTATCTAGCTGGTAATAGCTTCTTCATAATTGCTGTACTCCCCATGTAGCATATAAGGGGAAATACAGACCTATTTAGTCGGTATGTTTCATTTTAGCTCAAGGGGTTCAATCTTGGGGTACTTTAATGTTAGGGCATTTTTGGGAACTGGCTAGACAAACGGCTCCTTCTGGACACTGAACTGATGTCGAGCAAAGGTTTAAAAAACTTTGTAACCATGCCTGTAGGTGCAAATTTGCCCTGGGCTTGGCTTACTGTCCTTGCGCTAGTGATTGCAATTTGCATGGGCACCCAGAGGATGGGTCGCACATCTGTTGACATAAAGACAATGTGAAAGTGGCTTGCTGCGTTTTATACCCTGATGACCTGATGTCAGGATAGAGGCTCCTGGTCTTTACAGATTTGGTAAGCAAGGTATACTGAACTAATAATTACACCAGCGGTGATGCATTAGTACTAACGAGTCACACTTTGCCCCATTTCACTGAGGAATCGATCCCCAAAGGACTCTGCTTTTCTCTTACTTTAGTCTGAAAACATTTCTGCCTTTGCATGAAGTTGTTTCGAAAAGATGAATTTCTACTTACCAGTGAAGACTCTAGTCTTGCCTGATTGTTTACTACAGTTTAGGCCCCTGAACCTGAATGTTATGCATTTTTGGTGCAGCCTTTGACCTTTTTAAGTGAAAAGCGGATTTGAAGTCGTGTTTATCTTCCCTATATGCAGTAACTGTATGCAAGTAAGGGAAATATAATGAAATGGAATTCCAGTAGGGACTTCTCCATTCCTTCATGTTCTGCATCCGGCCAGATGTCATCATCGTGCTCACCTTTTTGCAGTGTAAGGTTGCTATTAGAAAGACACAAGTTTGTACCTAGCATAGAGGCTATGTTAGGGACCTGCGAAGGGGCTGGTAATGCAATGATCCAAATTCAGTACAAATCTTAGTCAGGCTTAGCCACCTCATATGCAAGCACGATGCTAGGTGTTTTACTACATGATGAGACTCTAATTGTCTCATCATGTATTTAATTGTAGCTGGACCCATGCTGGTTTTAACTCAACCTTTTTAAACTCTCCGAGTCCTGGACCCAGTCATAGTTTGATGCTCCATGTGTTTTGTTATCTTCTTTTTGGATTTCTAAGCCAAAAATCTCTAGGCCTTTACTTGTTATGATGGTTGCATCTACAGTGTTAAAAGTCACAATTCTAGCCAGATGCTGTAAGGCATCGCGTTGGTTTCTTCTTAAAGGGTAGAACATTAATTTAAAATCCTTAAATTTCGCCTCAGGCATTCGATCTTTTTGATACCAAATTAAAACGGGGCTTACACAGCTACCAGGATGGGCTCGGCAGCTATCAATATTTGTATTCCCTCAGACCTTTTCCATTCAATGAACAAAGACCCTGATTTTACCTATCACTGGAATTCCATACTTTTAGAGCAAGCTGCGTGGTCACTCCTGGTTACTCTCGCTCAGGTATCCATGTGCCATAACTGGAACTGATAAGCGCTTGACCAGACTCGTTTTGCAGAAAGGTCTAGGCAGGACATACAGGTGGAGCTTACAACTATTCCAGAATCTGTATTTCCTAGTCTATAGAGCACGGTGGGAACAAGTCCCACATCCCAGGGGGCTTGGCACATTTAGGATCCCACGATCCGTTGGAAGACCAAAGGGCTTTTTCAGACTCCTGTGTAGGAACCGTGCCCACTCATGGGAAATGTGTACCGTTTCAAAGTGTCTCGTTTATCCTGCAAGCGTATGGCTTTGCATGGATCCACGTATTGGAAACAGATTTGCGTTGTTCAGAATGGCTGTCGTTACAAAGTAGAAAGATTTGGCCTCCAAAGTTTTGTCCTTTCTTGGGCCACTTAATGAAGAATACAATAACTAAAGGAGAAAGTCTTGTGGGATTATAAAACCTTGTGTTTTCTGAGTTCCATGAACAATTGAAGTCAGACCTTTTTACTGAAGGATTGCCGGTCACGAAGCGTTAATCGCATCCAATGAAGTATAAAAGCCCCCATATTTGCTTCTTTTAACTTTAGAGCGAGGCCGAGTGCTACTGATCTGGAGGCAATGGTTTTTCCTTTCTTTTTGGAGGCACCACCAGTAAAAATTGTGTTGGCGAATGTGTTTCTGCCTCATCCGGTAAAGTGTTGGAAGCTGCCACTAGTACTCCATGACGGTGATCATCCCTATGGGTCCATAAATAGCATGGAACTTCCATCCTGCATAAAAAGTGCATCGTTGGGGTTGACCAGCTTGGAATTGGTCATATTTTGAATGACCCTTCATTGGACAATTATCCTCCCAAAGCCTCGCTGCAATGAATAGCCATTAGCCCGACAGAAGTGACTCAGTCAGCTTGGATCAAATGCCCAATTTGCATTGGGATCAAGCTGGAAGTTACCAAATTCCGATTAGAATGATAGCTGATAAGTCCTGATCCCAGCTTAGCCATAAAGTGCAAGAAAAACCCCATTTGGGGGTCTCCAGCCTTCAGAAACTGGATCCCTTTCAAGGTGTATTACACAACACTGTCTAAATGTTCAGGACCACTGAAAGGCCGTCATGCTGTGAAACAATCAAGTAAAGACTGTCCAGCACCATCAGCCCCTCAATGCCTCAGCCTGCTCCAAGTGGTCTTTGCAAATTCCGAATCAAAAGTAGTAGAATGAAAATCCAGCACCCCATCAGTAGACCTAGAAATCAAACAATCGAATGACATAAGCACCCTCATTGATTCACGACTGATGTTCTGCTGACAATTTGATGCCTGTCCACAGAATGCAACTCCGCCCTGACATACCTAGTAGAAAATCCATTGTGCACATCAGATAAGCACTGAACTGCATCGACACATGAATCAATTTACAGCTGGACTTTTACAAAAGTCCAGGCCATCACAAAGCCACCATAATCAGACCATGACCTGCTACAGACATAAGTAACGCTACAGTACGAACTGTCCTCTGAATCAATCGGTACAGCAAACTAATTACCATTGAATCAGTGCTTAATGGGGAAATTGACCTTTCAATTATGAACCAGTCCTGGATCAGTTCACACACAAACCTCATCATACTCATCCCTGGTGTACAAGGCCGTAAGGCTTGTTCTAAACCTGGACAAGTAGAACCGCCCTCGCCCTAGCATGCATGCATCAAAAAACAAAGAATGAAAATGCCTGCTGCCTAAAGGGCCCTAGAATAAGCCCCCACCACACCACATGAATTTCCAATCATGCACTTCCCCGACTTAAGCTCACAGTCCGTCAAAGACTCTTTCCCTCTTGTTCTGCTGAATCATGTAGAATGTCAAACGAACCTCACAGATAAGATCCGATCCACAGAATCACCTAAGAAATGCCATAGCATGTCAGTCCAAGCATGCATACGACCACCCTGATCAGCTGCAATGAACATCAGACTCCGTAACGTCACGCCTCAAGTAAGTCCAATCCCGTAGCATGCACACTGCACCTCCAGTGTAGGCAGTTCCTCATGGCATGCATATAACTTACTTACACAATTAAATGCCCCTATAGAAATTCAGCAAAGTGGCCTTTAGAAGTATCTACCATTACCCATGTGCTGAACATGTTTGTCCCTACCTACTGTCTAAGTTGCTCCTGGAATTCTTTCTTCCCAAGCGTACGCATTCAGTGCAATAAAGTAGATAAGTCGACTTATTACAGTCTGAACAACTCAGTCGAAGAGAGTACCCTGATAAGTGTGTCCCCAGTCTCTGGGTCTGACTACCCTACTAGCATCAGATACTTACAGTTAAAGACTGCTTGCCCTGAGTAAGATCAGCCCACCTAATCAAGTAAGTCAGATAGCTCCCACAGATAAGCTGCCCCTGAAACACCTGAAAAATGTAGTTGGAGTAAGGTAAACAGAACCACCTTACAGATTCAGTAATTTACTGACAATGAATGGGCACATAGTTTTTCGGAGATAGAAACCATCAGGAGGTCCAAAATGTCTCATTAACACATGCCATGAATAAGTGAGCCCAGATTTTCGACCATAGCTAAAGTCAGCCCCTCCAGTCAGAACTGAATGCATCAAAGAAAGATCATTAGTCCTCACCAGTCACACACCCGAAATCAATAGCATACTAAAATCAGTGATGCCAAGTGTGCATGTCACCAGCCAATGACATCAGCATTTGATGAACACTGTCAGAATGCTGAAATCACGACTTTACTAAAATTGGTATGATTACATTTCAATGTGAAGCACTAGTAAGTCCCATCTGATGCCTAGTCGTCAAGCATGCATCGCTGCATGAATGACTCCAGGACAGTTTCATCTCAATGCTGCCATCCGTCAGAATCTAAGTCTTCAAGGAGTACATACAGCAAGAAAAAAGCTGAAAAAATCTCCCAAAGCCCACCCTAGAAACATCACGTCAGCCTCTCAGCCTAGCCTGCTCAGTCAGCCTGATCAAGAATGCTGCTGCATCACAAAGAATGCATACGAATCGACATAGAACTCAAGCCTCAGTCCAGTCAGAATAAGCCACTGACTAGCCTGATTCAGAAATCGCATGCATGACTAGATCCAGTCAGCCAACCTACGTAAGTACGCCAATGTTACCTTGATGGATTGCTAAATACATTCAGGCTTAGCTCTCCCATCCTACGTGCAGCGCATCTAAGGTTTAAGCATTGCCCATCCCATGGTATTCATCTGCTTCCTACCCGCGTTGAGTTAGATAATGCGTGGGTGCCAAGTTCCATCAGCTCCCTCACGTCCGGTTTTTACATTGCTGTCCAGGATGGCTTATCCACCAGACCTAGTTGTCGCTAGATAGGAAAAACCTACTTATCCTGCTGAAATAAAGATGCAAGTTAGAACACAAAAACTTGTGATAGTGAAGGACATGGTCAGTCCGCTGAGCCACCTGCTCTGGTCCTGCCATTACTAGCCAGCTGCTAAGTCCCAAGGCAGCCCAACTGCTCAAGTCACTCGTCAGCAAACTAGTAAAAGCTAGCTGCAATCAGAAATGGTTCTGTTCGATGCTCTCCACCCACCCTATTAAACGTCACCGACATGAAAAACCATTAGCTTGGAAACAAAGCCACCCTGATCAGTGCTCAGACTGAATCAAGCTCGCTGTGCATGTCGTCGCTCCCGTGCCTGCATCCAGAAATGCTCGCCTAAGCACTCGTCAGTCGAACACTGCCCTCATCTACAGAACTAAAGAATGAAAGTGCCGGTAATACCCACGTAGGGCAGTGCATTTTTAAAAATTGCAAAATGATGTCGGCGCCCTCATTTAAGCAATTACGGTCCGCTGCCAAGCAATCCAGTTAAATGTACACGCTCATCTGACTTACCAAACACAATTCGAAAATGTGGGCGATTGACTGCCTAGAACCTGAACCCTCGTGCGATACTGTACGAGACAGTAATCCGAACCACCACCTAAGCACAAAACAGACGTCCCCACTAGATCAAGATCGAACGTCTCACCACAGAAAATCATGAATTTCGTAAGTAGCGCACACAATGCCTGTGGCTGCAAGGACATCCAATAAGAAACCAGAAACCTGATCTGACAAAACAAACCCCATCAACAAACAATATCCTTGCTTGTACAAGAATACATGCGTAAAAGACTGAGAAGCAGGACATCTTGCAATACCTGCAGCTTAGCTCGCCCTACCAGCTACTCGCCTAAGCATAAGCTTCAGTTTAGAGGAAGAAGACAAACGCTACAGTTGCAAAACTGTACCAACCCATCACAACAGCAAGATCGACTAGACTACACATAGTCACCACAGAATGAGAGTATTCCTGTTAACACAGCATAATCACAGCACTGATGCATGACTGCCATAAACCGCAATGAACTCAGAGACATCTGAACACATCACAGCAACTGCTCAGTCGCCCTCAGCTAAGACTCCGAACTCAGAACCTGTGCTGACTGAACAATCGATCCAGCAAATGAATGAAAAATCATCAAAGATGAACATGCTGTCCAGCATGCCTGACAACAACCTATGACCCTGCCTCGTGACTGTCAAGCCATAAGTGACCATAGTATAAAATGCCTGCAGCCGGGCCATTACATCAGTTTCTTAAAAACAGATGTTATGCTTGGGTGCAATCCAGGATAGTCCACCTCTACCCTTCACCACATCTAGGGTCAGACATAAAAATACCAGTCGATAGTGCTGTAAACTGCCTAGCACGCTCACCCAGAAATGGATACACTACTGACCTAGTGTGACTACTCAGTGAAGAAGGTTCCCGGACTCAACCTACGCATGGACACATGGGCTCCCTAGCATCGGAGTTGGGTCACGTATTATTTGCAATAAGGAGGTGGAATGTAGTTTGCACGCATAACCCCCCACTACTCCCTATGCTACTCCAATTAGGACAAATCCTACCATAAATGTTTCAATCCCACCTCTACGAGCTGGATAAAGAACCGTAGTTTTCGCGGCTATCCATCCAAGCTGAGGGATTAGGGACTTATTAGCTGGACTTCCAAAAAGTCAAAGTAGTAAGTGAGCAGTAACGTCACGCACTCCATGGGCTACATCCAGTAATTCCCATCACCCAACGGAGCCTACTCAGATCTTAACTGATGCACCGCCGTATAATCTGGGTCATCCTGACCATTGGGTACAGTTCAAAGATATCTTACCATGCCAGAGCCCAAAAGCATTCTCCCAACTGATGTAGAGCCCATACGGTTAGGACCTCCCCCATCCAGCTCGAAATGAAATCAGGTGTCTCCCAGCAAGGCTAACAGTCAGGTAGCTACTCAGTACGTAACCACTTTTCTCGTCTTTCAGTCAGCCTCGGAGGGGGTATAGGAGTAGCCATCTAGATTAGGCGGAATTATGCCTCCATATCATATAGGGTGCATGCCAATTATTGTCACGGTAAGGTAGCGAGCAGGTCACCTGGGATTACAAGGTAGGTTGGCCATCAGTAGTCGGCCCTCCGAAGCAAGTGCAGGGTATAGTCTCCCAATGTAGGCTCCACTATAGGTCACTCCAGCCGGTACCTGGGCCACCTCGATAGTGCCACCTATGCCAGGCTATGAGGGTATGCAGGTCCCATCCCATGGAGGTAATGGTACCCTAAAACATGAAGGCCATTTGGAGTTTCTTTGCCCCAGATTTATCCGACTACGTGTGGCCATTCTACCCTAGGGAACTGACTCATGTGTAGCATTTACCTGCAATAGCATCTTCCCCCAACATCAGCTGATAAACAGGCACCCTGATCACTCCCCCAGTGGCAGCCTACCTGGGACTCGAGTCCACCTGCACAACGGAAAAGAACTGCCCCTATCCCACTACACTAGCCATATATATAGGCTCATCCCACTGCCATACCTGCATAGTCATCATAGCATATAGCCAACTGATGGACATGCATTTCAATCGCAGGGAATGTACCATTCTTAGCTCAGGGACCCAGAGACCATTAGACAGACGACTCCCAGATAGATGTAAGGCCATGCGCGAATCGAAGCCAAATGGGCAACTAGGCAAAACTAAATTTTAGGATTAAGCTGGATTTAAGGTGCTGAAAACTGAAGCTTCGGCAACGCCTAAGTAAAGCCCCATAAGCCATCAGAAACAACATGTCCAGAAAATCCAGCCTGTGCTATGGAGCAGTCGCACCCATGCTCAGACTAAGTCAGATCAAGCTAGGGGTTCTCTAACAATTAAACTCCCCACCAGAACCTGCTAAGCTGACTGCCAATCACCGCCTGTGATCACGAATACAGTAAACAGCTGAATAAACAGCCTGCCTCGCTGACTGCCCTCAGTGATAAAGTCTCAAGTACAGTACAAGCCTGATCGCCTCAACGAACTCAGAACTCAGCAACTGATCCACACAGCCAAATCACGATCGCCTCCATATTCGTCACCCAACTGCAAATGTACATGCATCCAGATGCTGCAGAACTGCCCTACCATGGATGGGCCCTAAAACACAACATAACTGGATAAAGGCTGCTCTGACCCAGACATCAGCACCTTGACCTCGCCCTGAAAATCAGCCATCCGAATGTAACAAAGACCCTGCCCTCAGCTGAATGAAATGCCCTCACGTCGAATAACAGTGCAATCAGTTCCAAGAATCAGCCTGAATACCCATCAAAGATCGTAAGACTAAAGTTTCAACCTTTGCTACTACAAAGTTGCCTGCTACTCGTCTAGGCTAAACTAAAGTAAGTCAGGATAAGCCGACGCCCCATTAACTATCCGATGAAGATGTAATTTTCTTGACCCTTAGCATAGGCAATTGGAGGCTTGCGGACGGTCCAACCTACTACAGTGATGCCCAGTCATAGGTGCCAGGGTACTACTGCATACTAGCCTGCACTAGTATGCCCCACTTGCATGGGTAATAGCCTCGCTACAGTCGTGGCACCTTCAAGGTCCATGCCCACTCAGTGGGGAGCTACTGCAGATGAGGTAGTGGGACTCAGCTCAGTCAGGGGTAGTCTGGATCTGCTGGCGCAGGTCATACTACCGGGTCAGGCTACCCTGAGCGTCCCCATCCATGATAGGGTATGTGTGTACACATTCTCGAAGTACCTCCAGCCTGCAGCCGGTGGAGTGCATATAGGTAGCCTACTACTATGCATACTGCACTCCACTGCCCCATACATGACGTCAGTGTCGTGCTGTCGTTGTCATGATACTGGGGATAAGATAATACATTTCTACCCATGGCAGGCTGCCCTCAGGGTCCAGCTAGGAGGATGGTGGAATGTAGGCAAAGTCAGGTCCATGAGCTGCATCATCACTAGGTCGAGCTAGCTGCCACGTCAGGTATTCCAGGGCGAGCTGCTGCATAACGCCTCTCATTCGTGTGCCAGTGGATCATTTCCCCCATACAGTACCATGTATATCCCCACTCCGGGACTGCAGTATATATGAAGGCTAGGTAGTTGGAGGTGAGACACAAAAATACATCTCTAAACAAAAGCAAATACAGCAAAAAGGCTTTTAAGCATAGTAAAGGAAAGTAGAGGAATAGCAAGAGAAAAAACAGGGGGCTGGATGGTGGGTAACCAGGACTGCAACAGTGAACACACTCGAACATCTACATTTATGGTAAGTGTACACAACTGTACAATGTTTTTCGTCTTTCACTATTGCAGTCATTACATTTGGGTAGATTCCCAAAGCTATGGTTGGGAGGATGGATTTATACAGCATTAGGAGCAGCTATAAGGCCCTGCAGGACAGCAGTGGCAAATCCAGCTCTGGATTTAGAGAAGAGAGGTAAATGGTAATGTTTGGTGAATGTATGAACCGAGCTCCAGGTAGCAGCTTCTAGAATGTCTCTGGTAGGAACCCCTCTGAGAAAGGCTGCAGAAGCAGATGCAGCCCTGGTGGAATGAGATCTGATCCCCTTGGGAATATGTTTACCATGGTGCATATAGCAGAAACTAATACAATAGCTTATCCATTTGGAAATAGTCTGCTTTGAAATAGCCTTTCCTTCTGCCCCTGCAGCAAATGCCACCAATAGTTGTTCAGATTTTCTTAGAGATTTTGTCCTGTTTAAGGAAAATCTAAGTTGTCTGTGTACATCCAATGAATGCAGAATCCGCTCACCCCTGTTCTGTGGATTGGGAAAGAAAGTTGGCAGATGATGAATGGTCTGATTAAGAGCCACACTGGATACCATCTTAGGCATGAAAGATGGATTGGTCCTGAGAAACACCCTGTCCACATGAAAAATAATGAAAGGCTCTACTGCCATAAGAGCTTGTAATTCAGAAATCCTTTGAGCTGAAGTGACTGCTAAAAGAAAAGCTGTTTTCCAGGAGAGAAATTTTAGGTCTGCAGTAGCTGATGGCTCAAAAGGAGGGAGAGTGAGTTTTTCCAAAACAAAATTGGAGGTCCCATGCAGGGGTTGGCACTCTCCTGGGGGGGGGGGGGGTCTTAAGTTTTTGGCCCCTCTGAGATGCTGCTTTAGCAGAGGATGAGAGAAGAGGAGAGGTTCTGTGTTGTAATGAGCTGAAATGGCAGAGGCATGGATTTTTATGGAAGAAAAAGATAGGCCCCTTGTGATGCATCTCAGTTAAGTATTGCAGAATCGGAGGAATATTGGGCATTGCTATGCCTATTCCTTGTGACTGGTTCCAGGCACAGAATCTTTTCCATTTGTCAGCATAAGATTTTCTGTAGTACTAGGCCTTCTAGCCTCTAAAACGGCATCCATCACAGGTTTGCTGAGGGATGCCAAGGGTGAAATTAGATGATTAGCCACGCTGCAAGATTCAAAGTTTGGAGCAGAGTGTGTAGAATTTGGTAGTTCTGCTGAGACGGTAGGTAAGGTGTTTGAGGCAGGTGCCATGGAGGAAGGTGTGCCACATTGCGCAGGAGTGGGTACCAGTGTTGGCAAGGCCAGTCTGGAGCAATCAGAATCATTTTTAGTTTGTCCTGTCTGACTTTTAGTAGAACTTTGGAGAGCAGAGACAGAGGGGGAAAAGCATAGACTGATGTTTTTTACTGCTGAATGACAGAGCATCCACTTTCCAAGCTTTTTTGTGATGAATTCTTGTGCAGAATTTGTCCAACTGAGTTCTGGGGTGAGGCAAAAAGATTTTCAACATGTTGAAAATTTGTGGTTCCAGTTTCCATTCGTGTGGGTCCATAAGACTTCTGCTTAGGTCATCTGCCAGAGTATTTAGCTTTCCTGGCAGGAATTGAGCTTGTAGTTGTATTTGGCAGGTCAAGACCGTGTTCCACAATGCCATGGCTAGTCTGCAAAGGGAGTAGGAATGTGTGTCCCCTGCTTGTCTATGTACCACATAACTGTGGTGTTTGTCTATCATTATTTGTCCTGGATGAAGGTAGTCCTTGAAGGCTGTCAATGCATTCTGTACAGCTAGCATCTCTTTCTGACTGATATGAAGGTGCATTTGATTTGGGCTCCATTTGCCCTGAATGCCCTTTTCCTACCAGATGAGCCCCCCAAGCATAGTCTGATGCATCTGTAGTTAGGGGTTTGGGCGACAGGGGGTGGAGTGAATGGCAGTCCCTTGTTTTGGTGGCAGGCCTCTGCCCACCATAGGAACTCTAGTTGCAGGCAAGGTATGATAGGAATCATTGTTTCCAGGCTGTGACAATGTTGACTCCATAAACTTTTTAAGTACCACTGAAGTTTCCTCATACACAGTCTTGCATATGGAATTAGAAGAATGCAGGGGGCCATGAACCCCAAGGCTTGCAGAATTTGTCTTGCAGATAGCAGGGTTTTTGTGGCCACCTGTTTGAAGCAAGTCACCAATAGAATTTGCTTTTCCGGCGTAAAGTAAGTCATCTGGGCAGTTGAATTCAAGCTTGCACCCAGGAATGTAATTTTTTGAGAGGGTACCAGTTGTGATTTCTTTTCGTCTATGGTGTACCCTAGACAAGTTAGAACCCTTTTTAAAAATGCCAGACGCTTTAGAAGAATGTCCTTGTTTTCTGCCTGAATTAGACAATTGTCCAGGTATGGATATATTTGAATATTTCTTTGCCTGCAAAATGCAATTACTGGAGCCAGGCACTCTGTGAAGACCATGGGCGCAGTAGATAAGCTAAAGGGCAGTGCAGAGAACTGGTAATGCAAGTAGCCTGCTTTGAAGCGGAGGTATCTTCTGCAAGATTCCTTGATTGGGATATGCAGGTAAGCCTCTTTTAAGTCTAGTTACCAACCAGGCATTTTTGCCTAGCATAGGTAGTAACTGTTGAAGAGTCAGCATCTTGAATTTTGGAATGTCCAGAAATGTGTTTAGAGTGGATAAGATCAGTACTGGACGCCATGATTTGTCTTTTCTGGGTACCAGGAAAAGTTTTGAATAGAAACCTTGTTCCTTTTCCTCTTTTGGTACTGGTTGAATAGCCCCCATGTTCATGAGAGACAGAACTTGTTTCTGGGCCTCTACCCACTGATTTGGGGGCAGGACTGGCCATCCGTTTGGGATTGGCAACGTGTGGAAATGAAATCTGTATCCCTGGGATACTATATTTAAAACCCATTTGTCCTGGGTAATAAGTTGCCAGTTTTCCTACCAAAGGGGCGGCTAAAAGGTAAGTGCTTGGTGATTGTAGAGGGTAGTCATTGAGACTGTTTACCATAGGGAGGTGCCTTGTTGTTTCCAGATTTGAAGGTGGAGGCACCCCATTGTTTTGTTCTAAAAGTTGCTTGTGACTGAAACGTGGAGCCTTTGGCATGTCTGGATTTGACTTGAGCGGCTCTCAAAGAGACTGGAAAGAACCAGTTCTTAGTAGGCCAGTGCCTACTAAATCTTGGAGGTTGCACTTGTAAGAAAGCTTTCACAGTTTGCATAGATTTAGCTTCATCTTCCATCTTTAACACTTCTTCAGTCTTATTACCAAATAGACGGTCCTGTTGTAAGGGAGCATCCAACAATTTTGCTTTAACATGGTCAGGCAGAGTTTGCTCTGAGCCAAGCATGCCTTCTTAGCACAGATCCAGTTACAGCAGCACTGCAAGAGGCCTCCAAGGAATCAAAACCACATTGCAAAGTACGTTTTTCAACTTGTTCAGCTGAATGCAATAAATCCTGTAAATCTTTATTTTCCACACAGTCAGAGATTAACATAATTTTCTGTTTCCATGATATGCTGTTGATATTTAAGCATATGAAATTGACAGTTTAAAGCCCCGATTGCCAAGGTTGCAGAAGTGTAAACCTTCTTACCCCATCTATCCAGCGCCCTGGAATCTCTATCAGAAGGGGTAGGATTTTTAGCAGTGGCGGCGTTAATGCCCTTGGGACCCTGAGAAATGGTTTCAGGATCAGCAATAGGATTTTTGAAAAGGAATTTGTGGGAACTCTGTAGTATCTGTCTGGCTTACAAGGAGCCAGAGGGCAGAGAATCAGGCACCATACTAGATTCTGAAAAATCATCAACAATGTCTAGAAAAGTACAGTTGTGTACACTTACCATAAATGTAGATGCTAGAGTGTATTCACTGTTGCAGTCATTACCATTTGGGTAATCTGCTGACAGGTTGCCCTCAGTCGGCCTGAATAACAAAGTCTTGGGTTCTGCGTTGGTTGTGGTCTCCTCTCTTCCATGACGTCAGGGGTATGAAACATGCAGCGGACGCCATTTTATTCAGTTTTTCTTGCCCCAGATGTCAGGTGCCCCCCAAATGGGGAGCAAATATATATATATATATATATATATATATATATATATATATATATATATATATATATAGGTGGGTAACCCGGACTGCAACAGTGAATACACTCGAACATCTACATTTATGCTAAGTGTACACAACTGTACTATGTTCTTTGTGTTTCACTGTTGCAGTCATTACATTTGGGTAGAATCCCAAAGCTATGGATGGGAGGATGGAACTAAATATCATTAGGAGTGGCTATAAGGCCCTGCAGAACTGCAGTGGCAAAGCCTGCCCTGGATTTAGAGAAGAGAGGCAAATGATAATGCTTTGTGAAGGTATGAACAGAGATCCAAGTAGCAGCTTCTAGAATGTCTTTGGTTCGAACTCCTCGGAGAAAGGCTGCTGAGGTAGAGGCAGCTCTGGTGGAATGTGACCTGATTCCCTTGGTTACAGGTTTACCATGATGCAAGTAGCAGAAACAAATGCAGTGGCTTATATACTTAGAAATAGTCTGCTCTGATATAGCCTTCCCCACCGATCCTGAAGCAAATGCCACCAGTAGTTGCTCAGACTTTCTTAGAGATTTGGTCCAGTTTAAGTAGAATCTTAGTTGTCTGTACATCCAATGAATGCAGAATCCGCTCCCCCTTATTCTGCGGATTTGGGTAACAAGTTGGCAGGTGAATAGTTTGGTTAAGAGCCACACTAGATACCACCTTAGGCATAAAGGAAAGATTGGTCCTGAGGGACACCCTGTCCGGGTAAAATGTAATAAAAGGCTCCACAGCCATGAGAGCCTGTAGTTCTGAAACCCTTCTTGCTGAAGTGATTGCCAAAAGGAAAGCGGTTTTCCAAGATAAAAACTTTATATCTGCAGTAGCTGCTGGTTCAAAAGGAGGCAGGGTGAGTTTTACCAGCACAAAATTTAGGTCCCATGCAGGAGTTGGTGATCTTCTGGGAGGCCTTAAATTTTTGGCCCCTCTAAGATACTGTTTTAGCAGAGGATGAGAAAAGATGGGAGGCTCCGTGTTGTAATGAGCCGAGATGGCAGAGGCATGGATTTTTATTGAAGAGAAGGATAGGCCCTTGTTGAGCATCTCAGTCAAGTATTGTAAAATCTGAAGGATATTTGGTTTTGCTGTGTCTGTTCCTTGTGCTTGGTTCCAAGCACAGAATCTTTTCTATTTATCAGCATAAGATTTTCTAGTACTAGGCCTACTGGCTTCCAAAATGACATCCATAACAGATTTACTGAGAGGTGTTGTTTGAATAATTACATGATCAGCCATGCTGCAAGGTTCAGAGTTTGGAGCGGAGTGTGCAGAATTTGATTGTTCTGCCGAGACAGTAGATGAGGTATTTGAGGCAAGTTCCAAGGAGGGAGTAGAGACATATTCCTTAGAAATGGGTACCAGTGCTGGCGAGGACAGTCCGGAGCAATTAGGATCATTTTTGGTTTTTCCTGTCTGACTTTTAGTAAGACTTTGGAGAGAAGAGGCAGAGGGGGAAAAGCGTAAAGGATAGGGCATCCACTTTCCATGCTTGTCTGTGATAAGTCCTTGTGCAGAATTTGTCCAGTTGATAATTTTGAAGGGAGGCAAATAGATCTATGTCTGGGCTCCCCCATTTCTGTATTATGCTGAAGACTTGTGGATCAAGTTTCCACTGGTGAGGGTCCATAAGATTTCTGCTTAGGTAGTCTGCCAGAGTATTTTGTTTTCCTGGCAGGAACGGAGCTTGAAGATGCACTTGGTAAGTCAAGGCTATGTTCCACAATGCCATGGCTAGTCTGCAAAGGGGGTAGGAATGTGTACCCCCTGCTTGTTTATGTACCACATAACCGTGGTGTTGTCCGTCTTTGTCAGTAGTTGTCCTGGATGACGCAAGTCCTTAAAGGCTTCTGAATAGAGAGAACAGGCATTCTGAACAGCTAGCATCTCTTTCTAGTTGATATGCAGATGCAATTGTTTTGGGCTCCATATGCCCTGAATGCATCTCCCCTCCAGGTGGGCCCCCCAAGCATAGTCTGATGAGTCTGTAGTTAGGGTGGCAGGGGGTAGAGTGAATGACAGTCCCTTGTTTTGGTGGCATGTCTCTGCCCTCCAAAGAAACTCCTGTTGTAGGCAGGGAATGAGAGGAATCATTGTTTCCAGACTGTGACAATGCTGACTCCATAACCTTTTTAGGTACCATTGAAGTTTCCTCATATGCAGTCCTGCATATGGAATTAGTAGAATGCAGGATGCCATGAACCCCAAAGCCTGCAGAATTTGTCTTGCAGATAACTGGGTTTTTGTTGCCATCTGAAGTATATAGTCAGCTGCCTTTGTTTGTCTGGCGTAAGGTAAGACAACTGGGCAGCTGTATTCAAGCTTGTACCCAGGAATGTAATTTTTGAGAGGGTACCAGTTGTGATTTCTTTTCGTTTACTGTGTACCCTAGGCATGTTAGAAGCCTTTTTACAAACGCCATATGTTGAAGAATAATGTCCTTGTATTCTGCTTGAATGAGACAGTCGTCCAAGTAAGGATAAATTTGTATGCTTCTTTGTCTGCAAAATGCAATTACTGGTGCCAGGCACTTTGTAAAGACCCTGGGCACAGTAGATAAGCCAAAGGGCAGTGCAGAGAACTGGTAATGCATAAAACCTGCCTTGAAGCAGAGGTATCTTCTGCACGATTCCCTTATTGGGATATGCAGGTATGCCTCTTAAGTCTAGAGTCACTAACCAAGTGTTCTTGCCCAGCATAGGCAGTAGCTGTTGTAAAGTTAGCATTTTGAATTTTGGAATGTCCAGGAATGCGTTAAAAATCAAGTCCAGTATTGGACGCCAGGCATTGTTTTTTCTGGGTACCAGGAACAGCCTTGAATAAAAACCTTGTCCTTCTTCCTGATCTGGTTCTGGCTGAATAGCCCCCAATATCCATGAGGGACGAAACTTGTTTCTGTGCCTCTTCCCATTGATTTTGTGGCAGGTCTGGCCAACCGTTTGGAATTGGCAAAGTATGGAAATGAAATCTGTATCCCTGGGATACTATGTTTAATACCCACTTGCCCTGGGTAATTAACTGCCAATTTTGAGCATGAAGTGCTAATTTTCCCCCCAAGGGGGCTGCCAAAAGATAAGTGCTTGGTGATGGCAGAGGGAAGTCATTGAGACTGCTTACTGTAGGGTTGTGCTTTGTTTCCTCCAGATTTGGAGGTGGAGGCACCCCATTGCTTTGACCTGTAAGAACCCTGCGATTGGTATCTAGAGTCTTTTGAGCTCTTGAATTTTCCTTGAGAGGCTCTGTTGGACATAGGAAAAGACCAATGTTTAGTAGGCCAGTGCCTACTAAATCTGGGAAGCTGCACTTGTAAGAAATCTTTTACAGTTTGCATAGATTTAGCTTTGTCTTCCATTTTCTTTAAAACCTCTTCTGCCTTATTACCAAACAGAGTATCATGCTGTAAAGGGGCATCCAACAATTTAGCTTTAACATGATCAGGCAGATTTTGCTCCTTGAGCCAGGCATGCCTTCTAAATCACAGATGCAGTAACTGCAGCCCTGCAAGAGGCCTCCAAGGAATCAAAACCACATTGCAAAGTATGCCTTCCAACCTGTTCTGCTGCATGCAATAATTCCTGTAATTCTTTATTTTCCACACAATCAGAAATCAACATAATTTTCTGTTTCAATAGGCCCATAACATGCTGTTGATATTTAAGCATATGAAACTGGCAATTTAAGGCCTTAATTGCCAAGGTTGCAGACGTATAAACCTTCTTTCCCCATCTATCCAGCACCCTGGAATCTCTATCAGAGGGGGTAGGATTTTTGGCTGTAGAGGCCTTTACACCTTTGGGCCCTGTGAGATAGTTTCAGGATCAGCAGCAGGATTTTTTAACAGAAATTAGTGGGAGTCAGGAACCCTGTAATATCTGTCTGGTTTACTAGGAGCCGGAGGTAGGGAATCAGGAGCCATACTAGATTCTGAAAAATCATCAACAATGTCTAGAAAGTACAGATGTGTACACTTACCATAAATGTAGATGTTAGAGTGTATTCACTGTTGCAGTCATTACCATTTGGGTAATCTGCTGGCAGCTTGCCCTCAGTCGGCCTGAATAACAAAGTCTTGGATTCTGCGTCAGTTGTGGTCTCCTCTCTTCCATGACGTCAGGTAGTCAGGGGTATGAAACATGCAGCGGATGCCATTTTATTCAGTTTTTGTTGCCCCAGATGTCAGGTGCCCCCCAAATGGGGAGCAAATAAATATATATATATATATATATATATATATATATATATCTATATATATATATCTATATATATATATCTATATATATATATCTATATATATATATATATATATATATATCTATATATATATATATATATATATATATATATATATATATATATATATTTATTTATAAATAAACAGCAATATGTGAAAATGCACTTTTAGCAACATAAACTTTACCTTCATCTAAACGCAAATACACCACAAAGGCTTTAGAGTATAGTGAAGGAAAGAGAAGTTATAGAAAAGGGGGATGGCGGGTGGGTAACCCGGACTGCAACAGTGAATACACTCGAACATCTAGATTTATGGTAAGTGTACACAACTGTACTAAGTTATTTGTGTTTCACTGTTGCAGTCATCACATTTGGGTATATTCCCAAAGCTAAGGATGGGAGGAGGAATTTAGTAAGCATTAGGATCAGCTATAAGGTCAACTGCAGTGGCAAAGTCAGCTCTGGATTTAGAAAAAAAATGGTAAATGGTAACGCTTGGTTAAAGTATGTACAGAACTCCAGGTAGCAGCTTCTAGGATGTCCCTGGTAGGTACACCTCTGAGAAAGGCTGTAGAGGTAGATGCAGCCCTGGTTGAATGGGGTCTAATACCCTGTGGATAGGTTTTCCATGGTGCTTCTAGCAGAAATTAATGCAATGGCCTATCCATTTAGAAATGGTTTACTTTGAAATGGCCTTCCCCTCTGCCCTGCAGCAAATGCCACCAGCAGTTGTTCAGATTTCCTTTTAAGTTTAGTCCTGTCCAACTAAAATCTAAGTTGTCTGTGCTCATCTAAGGAGTGCAGTATCCGTTCCCCTTTGTTCTGTGGATTAGAAAAGGTTTGCAAATGAATGGACTGGTTAAGAGCCACACCGGATAATACCTTGGGCATGAAGGAGGGATTGGTCCCGAGTGACACCCTGTCCGCATGAAAGATGATGAAATGCTCCACTGCCATAAGGGCCTGTAGTTCAGATACCCTTCTTGCTGAAGTAATTGCTAAAAGGAAGGCTGTTTTCCAAGAAATAAATTTTAACTCTGCACTTGCAGCAGGTGGCTCAAAAGGAGGAAGTGTGAGTTTTTCCAATACAAAGTTAAGGTCCCAGGCTTGAGTTGGGGCTCTCCTGGGTGGTCTTAAGTTGTTGACCCCTCTGAAGAACTGCTTGAGCAGTGGATGAGAGAAGAGGGGTGGTTCTGTGTTGTAATGAGCTGAAATGGCTGAGGTGTGAATTTTGATGGAGGAAAAAGGAGAGGCCCTTGTGAAGCGTTTCAGTTAAGTATTGAAGAATCTGAGGTAAATTGGGTGCTGCTGTGGCCATCCCTTGAGTTTGGTTCCAGGCAAAGAATCATTTCCATTTTTCAGCATAAGATTTTCTAGTACTAGGCCTCCTTGCCTCCAAAATGACATCCAACACTTGTTTACTGAGGGATGGTAACAGAGAGATTAGGTAATTGACAGGCTGCCAGGTTCAGGGTTTGAAGCTGAGAGTGCAAAATCTGGCTCTCCTGCTGAGATAGCAGGGTAGGGGTCTGAGGCAGGTGCCATGGAGCCAGCAGTACCAAACTGCGCAAGAGGGGGTACCAGTGTTGGCATGGCCAGTCTGGTGCAATCAGTAATGTCCTTGGGTTGTCCTTTTGATCTTTAGTAGTACTTTGGAGAGTAGAGGCAGAGGAGGAAAGGCATAAACTGAAAGATTTTTCCAGCTGAAGGGCAGAGCATCGACTTTCCAAGCTTGTTTGTGGGGAGTCCTTGTGCAAAATTTGTCCAAACTGGTAGTTCTTGGGGGAAGGCAAACATGTCTATATCTGAGCTCCCCCATTTGTTTATCAACATGTTGAAAATCTTTGGCTCCAGTTTTCACTCGTGTAGGTCCATGAAATTTCTGCGGAGTTCGTCTGCCAGTGTATTCAGTTTTCCCTGGCAGGAATTGAGCCTGTAGATGCACTTGGTAGCTCAAGGCTATGTTCCACAGAGCCATGGCTAGTCTGCAGAGGGGGTAAGAATGGGTACCCCCCCGCTTGCTTATGTACCACATAACAGAGGGAATAGAGTCCTCTGCATTAGAATCCTCATAGGTAGATAAGGGTAAATCCTGGTCATCTGAGGAAACAGAAATTTCAGAATCCTGGTCAGAAGTATCATAAGCAAATTCAGTCCTAGGTCTCAGAGGGGGAAGGTTGACTTCCCCTGATTAAAGTAATAAGGTCTTCAGCCTTTCTTATCATCTGTTTTTAGGCATAGAGGCCTGACCATGCGGGTCTGGGCATCGGTTTTCTAGGCATAGTTAGAATTTTAGGCCTTCAAGAAGAAAATGGCGTCGGTTTAATATGCAAGCCAGTAGGCCTGAATATACCCTCAGAAGCCGGTGGCTGCACAGCGGCTCTGGACCCCTCCAAGACAGAGACATCCACAGGTTCCACAGTTGAAGCATCTCACGGCATACCGGACTCCGAATGGGTCTCAGTAGAGGCCTGCGAATCTGAAGTAGCAGGTATCAGGGGCTGCGAAAGCGCCTCACCGATTACCAGCGAACTGGCGATTGGCTTAGGAGAAGAGTCTTCGGCAGCATTGGACCTAGGCGGCCTCTCTCTGTCTATCTATGCATTTTTTCGGAATGTCGGCAGTCGGATGGCTTCCCGAAGACATATCTGGATAATTGAACAAAGTACCAAAATATTTAGAAGCGTAAATATACAGACAACGAATAGTTTGTTACTTAAATAAGGCATAAAACCGACAATGAGGTACGTCGTGGTCAGGGCCTAGGCAAGGAATACAGTACGAATGAAAATCTTTGTGAAGTATTTGCTTTCCACGAGAAATACAATTATTGACTTTTACTGATATCAGTTTAGAGCAAGAAAAAGTTTCCCCAACGGGGTACTTGGCTTTAGTTGAAAGACTTCGGTTCTGAAACTCGAAAATGAAAATTTCAGGAATCGGCCGACCGGCACTTGCAAACTGCTTCTGCTTCAGACACCGTACAGCAAGAAAGTCTGATGTAATGGCGTCGGCTGCATGCTTTATACCCCTGACTATCTTGCGTCACGGAAAATAAGACAACAACCGACGCAGGACCCAAGAATTTGATAATCAGGTCGACTGAGGGCTACTGCAAGCAGATAACCCAAATGTGATGACTGCAACAGTGAAACACAAAGAACATTGAGTAGAATGAGCATGAACCCTGTCTGGTTCTGGTAATCCCTGATCCTTGTACACCTGCACAATGCAAAGTGAAATCCATCTAGCAAAAAAGTCACCTTTGAAATTGGTTTCCCCAAAAAGGGCTTGGCAAAGGAAACAAATAGCTGATCAGACTTATGAAAAGGTTTAGTCCTATGTAAATAAAAGCGCAACTGTCTGTGGACATCCAGCAAATGAAGCTTGCATTCCCCTTTGTTCTTAAAATTAGGGAAGAATACTGGGAGATAAATGGACCGTTTGATATCTGACTCCGAAACAACTTTAGGGAGGAAAGAAGGATTTGTCTTCAGAGAAACCCTATCCTTATTGAAAACTAAGTATGGAGGTTTTATACACAAGGCTTGAAGTTCAGACACTCTTCCTAGCCGAGGTGATGGTGACTAGGAAGGCTGTCTTCCATAACAAGAATTTTAAATCAACTGATGCTGTGGGTTTGAATGGACGGGCAACTAAGGCCTGAAGAACCAACGTCAAATCCCAAGGAAGGGAAGGATGCTTAATAGGAGGTCTCATCAAAAAGGTACCTTTGATGAAGGTCTTATAAATTCTAGCATCAGCTAAAGAGCCTGAATTTTCTCCTACATGAAAATGGGATATAGCCGCCAGCTGGGCCTTCACACAGTGGAAGAGCTAGCCCGTTGGAAAATTTGAGACAAAAATTCTAATACCGCTGGAACATGAGTGGTAAAGGGGTCCAAATTTCTCTGAGAAGCCCAAATGGAAAAATGCTTCCATTTACTATGGTACACCTTTTGGGGGGAGGACTTGTGTGCCGCCACCAGAATGGACTTAATGGGGGAAGAGAGACCAGGAGTCTGGCAATTAATGGAACTGAATCAACCAAGCAGTAAGCTTGAGGCTGTCCAGATTCGGGGGAGGAATTCTCGAGGGATGACAAATGAGATCCAGAATGGGATCCAATATCCAGGGTGAAGCTACTAGATGAGACTGTAGGCAAGGGAATCAAACTTGACGAGGCCAGAATGGTGCTATAAGGATAGTCCTGCTCCCCAGCCACCGAGCTTTCTGCAAGAATTTTGTCATGGGAGGTAGCGGGGGATACGCATAAAGAAGACCAGGTGGCCAAGCATGGACAAGAGTGTCTCTGACCCCCCCCCCCGAGGGGGAATTGGAGCGAAAAACTCGCTGCACTTCACATTGGATGGCAATGCAAAGAGATCGCAAGGTTGACCCCATTTGAAGAAGATCTGTTCCGCTACATAAGGGTTCAGAGACCACTCGTAGGGCAAAAGGATAGCCCTGCTCAGTTTGTCCACTAAAATGTTGGACCGACCCAGGATGTGCGTTGCCATCAGAAAATGGTTGGTGGAGATCACCCATTCCCACACACTCATGGCCTCCCGACAAAGCGGGTAGGACCTGGTTCCCCCGTTTGTTGATATACCAGACCACTGACATATTGTCTGACTGAATTGCAATCGTTCCCAGAGGAAGAGAAGCATGAAGGGCCTGCAAAGCTAAAAGGACTGCCTTCATCTCCAGAATATTAAGAATATGCAGAACGGTGACGTTCGGGGTCCACGTGCCTTGGACAGTCCTGCCCAAGCAATGCAGATGGGAGGTGTCCATGGTCACAGTGGCTTGGGGTGGGGACTCAAAGGGACATCCTTTTCAAAGATCCTGGGATTGCATCCACCACATAAGGGAAGCTTGGGGGAGGTGAAGAGGCAATCGTCGTGGTACGGACAGACCTGAATGCCCTGAAGCCTCAGGTGGGCCGCTATAATTGCCATGACCTTGGTAAACACCCTGAGGGCTGTGGTGAGACTGAAGGGTAGGACCCTGAACTGGTAGTGATTGGCTCCTAGCCGAAAGCGGAGAAACCTCCTGGATCGCCTGTCCATTAGGATACGGTAGTACACATCCTTGAGGTCTACGGAGTACACCCAGTCTTCCTCTTGCAAGAACGGCAGGATGGATTGTAAGGTGACCATCTGGAACTTCTCTTTGGCAACGGACAGGTTCATCCTGGATAGCTAGAGAATTGGCCTCAAGTCCCCAGTCTTTTTTGGCACCAAAAAGAAAATGGAATAGATGCCTGATCCGGACTGGTCTGTGGGGACCAGCTGGATTGCTCTTTTGTTTAGCAGCTTTTCTATTTCCAAAGATGCCACCCTCCCTTTGAGCGGGTGGAACGTCTGGGAGGCGCCTTGGAGGTAAGGGACTGCTCATAAAGGGAATGGAATAACCTCTAGACATTATTCGAATCACAAAGCAGTCTGATGTTATGGCCTCCCATTGAGCTAGGTGTTTCAAACCCCCCCCCCCCCGACTGCCTCCAGAGTGGAGCAGTTGGGCAACTCTCAGGGCTGCAGCGCGGGTCAATCCGAAAACGGTTCCCATTACCCAAAGTTCTTCAGTCCCCCTCTGCCTCTGGGCCGGCGTCCAACCCATCCCCCTCTGCCTCTGGGTGAAAAGGAGTCCAGAGCATCCCGGGAATGATGAGACTTCCAGAACCACAATCTCCGATTCCTGGAAAAGGACCTTTGAGGGTTAGAGAAGCAGATCCAGATGGCCAACAGCATCTTCCCATCCTCACTCTGGACTAGTGTATCTCAGACAGTCTTCCCGAACATGGTCAAACCATCAAAAGAGACATTCACGAAGGACACCTTGAAAAGTTCCAAAAAAAATCATAAAGCCGGAGCCAGGCGTGACACCTCATGCCAATGCCGGACCAGGCCGCCCTAGCGGCTCCCTCAGTGGCATGAGAGTAAATCACTTGGACGTGTTAGTAACAGACTGGCCATACCTGTCGAGAATTAACATTTATCCTCTGCCAAAATGGACTCTGGGGAGACTTGGCATACTCTTTCACGAGGTCGCGCTGAAGCCTAAAATCACATGGGGAATATAGTTCAGTGCCCTTATAGCAAAGGTAGCTGAAGCATACGTCCGCTTTCCGAGTCAATCCATTGCCCCAGACTCCTTGTCCGCAGGCTAGATCAAGGAACTCTCCTGCACCAGTTCCTTTTTGGTGGAAGCCGCCACCACCATGGCATCAACTGGGGAACCCTTACTCCATGCAGGCTTGTCAATAGGAGGGCTCAACACTATCTGGCAGTTTAGGTATTGGCTCTACAATGACCGGTTCCTTCCACTGGTGGTAATGAGGTCCACCAAAGGATCATCCGGGGGGGGACACCCAAGACGTAGATGGGCCTGCGAACGCCTCCAGGAATACAGACTCGTCTAAGGTAGGCTTTTGGGCGGACCAGCCTCCCTTCTGACGGAGGATTTCCATTATGTCTCCAAAGGAGATGTCATTGGGAGGCGATCTGGGGGAGCCTCCCCCTTCCTCCAAGTCGGTATCTTCAGTGAGGGACTCGGGGGAGTCCATAGGCCTCCTCGTGCACTGGCTTTTGTGAGGGACCTCCTCAGGGGGGCTCACAAATAGTTTCATATTCCTCGAGGGAAACCGTCTGGGGCATATCAGACACAGGCTGGGCTCACAAATAGTTTTGTATTCCTCGAGGGGAACCGTCTTGGGCATACCAGACACAGGCTGCCCCTGAGAATACTGGATGTCAGAAGACATACTCAGCTGCGAGGGAGCAGGGGCGGACTCGGAAGAAAGAGTGAGGTGTCTCGATCCTCCTGAGAGAACCCTCCCCGCAACGAAGGCCGAAGGGGAAACTGCTTCCCTGAAATGGGTAGGACGAGTAGCTATGCCCCTCGGATCCGACAAAGGGATCAGAGTCGAACCTGGAACAGTCGGGCCCGGGGGATGGTATGTTCCAACCACAATGGAGCCAATGATGCACTCATCCCCTCAGATCTGATGCCCAGATTACGGCTCTGAGAGTTTGGATCTGACATAGGACCAGACAAACTCGAGAGCATAGCCGGCGTCGAGGTTGGAGGAACCATCGGCACCAACCCCCTGACTCTGGGGCTCCTCGGATCCAGGGACTCCAAAACCCGGGGATGGATCTGAGAAGAAGCTATTGGGGCAAACACTGGAGCCAAACTCCCTGCTCCGGCGGTAGGGGGAGCCAGCAACACTCCCATCTGCAACTGAGTCTGCAAGAACCTTCTCATCATCCGATCCACTGTCAGCCTCAAGAGGCTTCTTGTGGATCTGGAGGACACCACCGACACCGGCCAGGAGGGCCAATGGGAGGACGACCTTGATGCAGGCCGAACCTCCTCTTCTGGCTCCGGGGAGAATCTAGGAGAACGGAGCAGAGGGGAAGACGGCCTAGGAGCATTTTCTGGGGTAGAGACCACTTTAACAGGGGGGCCGACGGGTCCGTTGGTCTCTTACGACCCCTCTCCTTGTCTCTCTCTCTCTCTCTCTCTCCCCTTTATCTCTCTTTCTTTTTCTCTGTGCTTCTCCTTCCTGGCCTCTCTATTGCCCTGTTTGGAAGAGGGAGTGGGAGTCCAAGACAGGGGAGGAGGACCAGAAGCTGGTACAGCCACAGCTGTGGCCGTAAAAGCCACAGATTCCGCCGGGAAAAGACCAACCAGAATCAACTTGGCCCTGCGATCCAGCAGAGCCCGAGGGTTAAAGGTCGTGCAAATTTTGCAGCCCTAGGTAAGGTAGGAAACCTCTAAACACATGACGCATAGAATGTGGCCATCGGCCGGGGACAGCTTATGGCCACACTCTGTGCATTTAGAAAAAGTCAGCTTCTGGGAGTCCGACATCACCAGCCCACAACAACAAAGGCCAACTAGGAACCTAGTTAAACACGCACACACAGACACACACCAAGAGCGGGAAGGGGAGGCCTACACTAAAATACAAAGTTTACTTTTTTTTTGTTTTTTTTGCGGAAAAACCGTGGAGAGGTTAAGAAAGGGGGTAACTATCCACGCACACACAAACTTTGATCGCACAGTTAAGTTGGACCAAACAAAAATCCCCACTTTACCTGCCTGGAGCTCAGAGATCACGTCTTGGAGAAGCCACGGCAAACGAGATCTGAGGGTTGGACTGAGGTTGCAGTGTAGTATGGGTAAGGGGGAGGAGCTTGGAGCTCAGATCTTAGCTTGGAAAGCTGCCGGCTCGGATCCATATCGGATCCGAAACCCACAGGTTGATGGTCAAATGAAGTTAACTACTTCAGATTTCATAGTTTCACAGACTATTCCTAAGCTTATGACTAAGGAAACCTTTGAGAATCATAGCTATATCATCTAGTACTGATGAGAGATTAACAAATGTCTCGCATTAAGTTCATTTTTTCCCCTTACCCAGAGTGAAAATTTAGATTTGCCCATCTTGACTAGTTTTAAAGGTTACTAGGGAAGTACTCTGCTTTAAATGTAAGGGCAGCATATTTCACAGATGGAATATGATGGGTTAGCGACATGTCTGGTGATGTAATTGTTGATGTGATAGTAGTACAGGTTTAAGTTTCTAGAACATGGATATGCTTGGCCACTGGTTATATTTAGATGGAGGAGTTCAAAGAATGCTTGGTCTTTCATATCATGGAATCCTAAACAGAGATCACCCCTCATGAGTCTTTATGACTCAGTAGAGGGTCAGGGCTTTTCATCTGTCAAAATACAGTACAGTTGTGTAAAATCTTAATAAAAAATAGATGCCCTTTTCACTGTCACAGTATTCATCACCTCTGGTAAATCCTGCCAAGGATAGCTCAACATCCAGCTAGTATACCAACCAGTGTATTACCTTGGAGCATCGTACATTATAACTATACTCCCAGAACAAGGGTAGGGCAGAAAGGTGATATACGAATGCTCCCAACCCATAACTGAAGTGCCCCAGGAGACTGAGGTCCCCCAGTGGAAAGGGTATGGAGAACATGTACATCCAGAAAATGGAAGGAGAACAACCTCTTGACCAGAAGTAAAATTCCACCCATGGAAAGGAGAAAAAGGACAGGGGGTAAGAGGGAGGGAGTGAATACTGCAACAGTGAAGAAAGGACACCTACTGCTACGGTAAGATTTTACATACACAACTGTACTATGTCCTTCCATAGCACTGTAGCAGTATTCATCTGCTCTGGAAGAGTAGAAAAGCTACAGTGAAGTCAGGGAGTAGGAAGGCAAAGAGGAACCCCCAACAAACCCATGTAAGATTGTCTTGGCAAAACCCACCCTGGCCTGGAAATTATGTCCAGTCTGTCATGTTTTGTCAAAGTGTGAACCAAACACCAAGTACCAGCTTCAAAGATGGAGATGGTAAGTAAACCACTGAAGAAAGGCTCCAATGGAGCCACTGCCCTAGAAAAGAATAAAGCAAAGGCCTATGAAATCCAACAAGATATACTATGTGTATGACTCCCTTATTTATCTATTTGTCTTTGCCTTGCAACCTGATACAGTTTCTTTGGGTCATCTACTGGCTTCTTTACCTGAACCTGGTAAAGTGCCACAGATGCCCTCTTTCCCAGGTAACCCATGCTGGGCAACTGTGTACAGGCCGGCCAGTAGCTTATTGGCCTGAGACTGCTAGGCTTCATGGCAAGCACATGCGGGCCTACAGGGGCACAACACCAATCCCACCATTACTATTAGGTTATTGGGTCATGGTACTGGCCATTCTTTTCTATCTTTAATCTATAATCATTTGCACACTATACCAGCTAAAAAATAAAGTCCTCTGTCACAGATTGGCTAACAACTTGACAATCAGTTTTACTATTGAAACATTCTGTTGAGAGGTTACAACCAGCACTCCATTCAGTCAGAATTTTTTCAATCTTTGCTGTCAGCCAGAAGTGCTCTTCTAATTAGCTGCAATGTGCCCAGTAATGACTCTTTATGCAATCCGCATGGGATTACATGTATTGCCAACATATGCAAGTACAATTTTAGACTCCTTTTATAAGACCTGTTGCTCCTACTAATTTTGGAATTGTCTGGGTATCTTTCTTCCACATTGCTTTGGCTTTTGCCTGCAAATCCTGATATTTCAGAATGCTGTTTCTGTCTGTACTAAAGACAATGTAGTCAGTGGGTGTGGCACATTAAATGATCAATGCTACTTTTGTCTTCTTTCCATGGATCACTACTAGTACTTTTCTAGCATCTATCTTTTGAACGGTTTGGCAATGGGTGATATGATGTAGATTTCATCATTTTCTATGATGCTTTCTGCCTCATATTTCAACCTTTTCTCCCCCCTCAGTACCATAGTGTTTGCACAATCCCCAGAGCCACAGTCGTGCTGCATTTTTATGCCTTTCAGTATACACTCCTTCTGGCATTGTGATGGCACAACCAGCAATGAGGTGTGCGACAGTTTCCGATTCGGTTTTGCAAAACCTACATTGGTCTCTCACATGTGATCAATGGACTTTGTAAACCAAAGTGTACGTAGCCCCATAGCCAGCCTTAGGCATAGGCCAACTAGGAGGCCGCCTAGGGTGCCGCTATAACAGGGGCGCTTTTCCAGTATTTATTTGCTGCAAGTAGACCAGGATGGGGGCACAGAGTGATGTGGTGGGGGGGTGCCGTGTAACCCTTTTGCCTAACGCACCAGTTGACCTAAGGCCGCTCCCGCCCACTGTCTTGGGTCGCCATTAATAACTGTGCATGTCTTGGTTTGAAAATTTGCCTAACCATTCCTGTTTTCGATCATAATCAACATGAGGTTCTTCCAGAAGTTTTCTATACTTGCAACTATCTTTATGCATTTTCCACATTCCCTGACTTCTCGTCTGGTCCTTCACCTTGCATTCTTTACATTGCTTTTTGGCACGTTCAGTTGTTACCTGATTTTTATCTACTTCTGGTTTGATTTCCATTCCTGCTTGACGCCGATATGCTTCTGTTAGACTAAGCATAGAAGTCATCTTAGATTTTGTTCTTCTCAAGTTTCAAAACTTTCTCTATGTTAGGTTCTTGTGAAGTCAGCAGATATGTGCGCCTTCCCACGATTGCATATCAATACATGCAATCAATTTCAAGGAGACCCAAAGCTCCTTCGGAATGGCTAAAATGTAATCTTGGTATGCAGTGATTTTTTTTTTTGAGCATCTGGTGAGCCTGAAACATCTTTTGTGTTTTCCTGTTTAATCTATCCACTGCATTTTGTGTCCACTCAATCACTCAAGTTACGGCAGGAAAGTACAGTTTTGTACCTACCATAAATGTAGATGTCCGATAGGTATGCAACTGCAGTCCTGACATATGGGTTGTCCTGCCTCAGGCAGCCCTTCAGTCGGCCGGATTCCAAAGTCTGGGTCCGGCGTCGGCTGATGTCGCCCTTTCCCCGACGTCAGAGCGCCTGGGGTATAAAAGAGTCAGCCGACGTCATCTTCTTCAGTGTTTCTTGCCCCAGATGTCAGGTGCCCTCTAAGGAAGGCTAAATTTTGAAAATAGAGAAAAAATTCCAGACAAGTACAACAACATAAAAACAAATACACCATAAAGGATTGCCCCAGGTAGCTAAAATGAGGGGTAGAAACCCAAAAGAATACCACAGAGGGGTAGGTGGGAGGGAAAACCAGACTGCAGTTGCATACCTATCGGACATCTACATTTATGATAGGTACAAAACTGAACTATGTCCTTCAAGGATGCAACTGCAGTCCTGACATATGGGTTGAATACCATAGCCAACCTGGGGGTGGTAGGCACTAAGACAAAGATGGTGTAGCTAAAATGCCCTGCAGGACTGGAGAAGCAAACCCTGCTCTGGATCTGGAATATAAAGGCAGGTTGTAATGTTTGGAAAATGTATGCACGGAGCTCCATGTAGCAGCTTCTAAAATGTCCTTTGTTGCCACTCCTCTTAAAAAGGCTGTGGAGGTGGCTGTAGCCCTGGTGGAATGTGGCCTGATGTCAGCTGGCACAGTTTTTCCATGAAAAGAGTAGCAGAATCTAATGCAATTTCCAATCCATTTAGAAATTGTCTGTTTGGAAATTGCTTTTCCCTGCAATCCAGCAGCGCAAGCTACAAAAAGCTGGTCAGATTTTCTGAAAGACTTTGTTCTGTCCAAGTAGTAGCGCAACTGTCTGTGTATGTCCAAGGTGTGCAGAAGTCTCTCTCCTTTATTTTGAGGATTGGGAAAGAAGGTAGGCAAACAGTCCGGGAATCACACCAAACAACGAAAAAGGAATGCTGTAAAATCCAACCACCAACAACTACAGCAAACAGTCTGGGAATCAATTGATTCCCGGACTGTTTGCTGCAGTTGTTGATGGTTGGATTTTACAGCGTTCTTTTTTCGTTGTTTGGCGATAAAGAAGGTAGGCAGGTGAATAGCTTGATTCAGGGACACTCTGGATACCACCTTTGGCATGAATGACGGATTGGTTCTCAAAGAAACTCTGTCCTGATGAAAAATGAGAAATGGTTGTATTGCCATAAGGGCCTGTAGCTCAGAGATTCTTCTTGCTGAGATTACTGCCAGAAGGAATGCTGTCTTCCAAGACAGAAATTTCAACTCTGAAGATGCTGCTGGTTCAAAGGGAGGAAGAGTTAATTTTTCCAGCATGAAGTTGAGGTCCCATGCAGGCACTGGTGGTTTCCTTGGAGGATTGATGTTCTTTATACCTCTTAGAAACTGTCTTAGCAATGGGTGAGAAAATACAGGCGGATCAGTGTTCTATTTAGCAGATATTGCTGAAGCATGTATTTTTATGGAAGAATATGAAAGGCCATTGTGGAGCATTTCAGCCAAATATTCTAGGATCTGTGGAATGCTCATCACTGATGGGTCTCGACCCTTTTTGCTGTTCCAGATAAGAAATCTCTTCCATTTTGCTGAGTATGTTTTTCTAGTGGAAGGTCTGCGCGCCTCCAGGATGATATCTTTTACCCTTTTGGAAAGTGCATCCTGAGGAATAGTCATGGAATCTTCCAAGCTGTCAGCTTCAATGTTTTCAAGCTGGGGTGTAGTGTCCTGTAATTGTGCTGTGTCAGAAGAAGTGGCCATTGAGGAAGGAGCCACGGATTGGTGTGCGTCAAGTTCCGTAGCAGTGGGTACCAGTGTTGTCTTGGCCAGTCTGGAGCTATCAGTATGACTTTCGGTTGCTCTGTCTTGATCTTTAGTAACACATTGGTCATCAAAGGAAGAGGTGGGAAGGCATACAGTGTTAGAGAGTTCCAACTGAAGGAGAGAGCGTCCACCTTCCATGCTTGAGGGTGGTATGTCCTTGTGCAAAACTTTTTCAGATGGCAATTGAGGTGGGAGGCAAAAAGATCTATGTCCGGCCTTCCCCATGCTTGAGTTATTTGTAAGAAAATGTCTGGATGCAACATCCATTCGTGTGGATCCATGATGTTTCTGCTTAGGCTGTCCACCAGAACATTGTCCTTCCCTGGTACAAACTGGGATTGTAGCTCTATTTTCAATTGTAGGGAAATATCCCAGAGATTCACTGCCAGTCTGCAAAGAGGGTAGGAATGGGTACCTCCTTGCTTGTTTATGTACCACATAACTGTGGTATTGTCTGTCTTTATTAGTAGATGGCCCTGATGCATGAACTTTCCGAAGGCCTTGATTGCATGTATCACTGCCAGCATTTCTTTTTGGTTGATGTGCAGGTGCTTTTCTTTTTGTGTCCATTGTCCTTGAATGCATCTGCCCTCCATGTGCGCCCCCCATCCATGGTCTGAGGCGTCTGTTGTTATGGTTTGACTTGTATGAGGCTTGTTGAAAGGCAGACCTTTGTTTATCTGGCTTGCTTGAGCCCACCACAGAAATTCCTTTTGAAGGCATGGAATGAGTGGGATCAATGTTTCCAGGCTGTGGCTGTGTTGAGACCATAGACTTTTTAGATACCATTGTAGTTTCCTCATATGCAGCCTTGCGTGTGGAATCAGGAATCAGAAGAATGCAAGATGCCATGAAACCCAGGGCCTGTAGGATTTTCCTTGCAGTCATCTGGGTGTGTGTTGCTAATCTTCTGAAGTAATCTGGTAATTGTTTTTGTTTTTCTTTTGTCAGAAACGCCATCTGGGTGTTTGTGTACAGTGTGGCACCCAGGAAAGGTATTTGTTGGGATGGTACGAGACTTGATTTTTGAATATTGACTGTGTATCCCAAGGCCTGCAGTAGGTGAATGATATAGTCCAAGTTTTTTAACAAGGCTTGTTGGCTGTCCGCTTGTATAAGGCAGTCGTCCAGGTAAGGGTATATTTGTATCCCCTGAAGTCTGCAATGTGCAATTACTGATGTCAGGCATTTCGTGAACACTCTGGGCGCAGTAGATAAGCCAAAGGGCAATGCTGAGAATTGATAATGCTCTGAGCCTGCAAGAAATCTGAGGTATCTTCTGCAACTTTGTCTGATTGGGACATGCAGGTATGCCTCCTTGAGGTCCAGAGTTACCAGCCAAGACCCCTTGCCCAGCATGGGAAGGAGTTGCTGTAAAGTCAGCATTTTGAATTTTGGCACAATAAGGTAAGTATTCAGTGCGGACAAGTCCAGAATGGGTCTCCATTGGTTTTCTTTTCTTGGAACAAGGAACAGTCTTGAATAAAATCCTTGGCCTTGTTCTGCAGAAGGAACCTTTTCTATTGCTCTTATTTGAAGTAGGTTTGTTATTTGTTTGAGTGCCTCTGCCATTTGATTTGGTGGCAGGTTTGGCCTGCCATGACTTGTTGGCAGTGTATGAAAATGGAATCTGTATCCTTTGTCTATTATGTCCAGTATCCATTTGTCCTTTGTAATATTGTGCCAATTTTGTGAGAATAAAGATAATTTTCCGCCCAAAGGTGCTTCTAATTGAGCCCTGGATGGCGGAGTCAAAGTCAAGTCATTGAGATTGTCCCTGCGGAGCAGTGGAAGGTCCTGCCCCACCTCTCTGGCTCAGAGGCTGCCATTGACGTCCTCTGTAGGAGCCTAGAGTTTGCCCTCTACCTCTGCCACGTCTGTTTTTGCCTCTTTGAAATTTGTCTGTGTCTGGAAAGGACCAATGCTTAGAAGGCCAATTCCTGCTGAATCTTGGAGGCTATACCTGGAGGAAATCTTTGACTGTTTGCACTGATTTTGCCTTTTCCTCTATTTTCTTTAAAACCTCTTGTGCAGTAGCACCAAATAGCTTATGTTTCTCTAGTGGTGCGTCCAAAAGCTTAATTTTCACATGGTCTGGCAATGTTTGTTCCTTTAACCAAGCATGTCTGCGTATGACCGCACTTGTCATTGCTGCTCTACATGAAGCTTCCAATGCATCATATCCACACTGAAGGAAATGGTTGCTAACCTGCTGAGTATTATGAACCAATTCCTGTAACGTAACCCCTTTCTATCTAATGGTTCAGGGGAAGCCAGTTTCTTTTGCAAGGTCATCCAACATGTATTTCTGATACTGAATCATATGAAATTGACAATTTAATGCTCACATAGAAAGGGTGGAAGATGTATATACTTTCTTGCCCCACCTTTCTAAAGCCCTAGAATCTCTTTCCGAAGGAAGTGGATTCTTAGCAGTAGTGGAGGAAACTCCTTTAGGCCTCTGAGAAATAGTTTCAGGGTCAGCAGTATGGCCCTTGTACAGAAATTGATGCGTGTCTGGGACCCTGTAGTACCTGTCTGGCTTGACAGGAGCAGGGGGGAGGGAGTCAGGGGAAATACTAGATTCTAAGTACACATCATCTAAAACATTTAAAACTGGAGGAATAGCTAAGGGTCTATGCTGAGGTAGCTTTAAACATTCCCTTAACCTTTTCCTAGAATCTGAGTATTCTTGGCCTTGCCATTTGAAGTGTTCCCTCATGGAATGAAGCGTTTCCCCAAAGAAAAACTCCTCAGGAGGAGAAGCAGAGGGAATGGATTCCTCCGCATCAGAATCCTCGTAGGCCGGGAAGGCCTCCTCCTGGTAGTCTGAATGTGCAGAATCACATGAGGCCTCATCTGAGGACTGGGGATCTACCTGCTCAACCCTAGGCATCTTGACAGAAGGCGGCTGAGAGCCTCTATCTGGATGTGGCTGAGAACCCCTAATTAAAGAAATAAGGTACTCAGCTAAACTTAAAATTTGAGAACCAGAAGTGGATCCCAGAGAAACGGATCTTGGAGGGAGAGACTTAGCCTGTTTGGCAGCCTTAGCACGTGTGTAGGCCTTAATGGACATAGACACTGGAGGCCTGGCAGCCCCGCGTGCTGGAGTAGTCTTATCCACTGAAATGGTGTCAGAAATATCCTGGGCTACGGTCTCAGAGGGGAGAACAGAAACCGGCACCGAGCTGGCCTCCAGTACCGAAGTAACCGGTGGGGCGGTGTCGTCGGTCTGTAGCTGTCGTGAAACCGGCTCAGAAGAGACAGAGATACTCGCAGTAGGCCTAAGCGTGGTGTCTGCTGAGAACGCGGGTGTCGGTCCTTATCCTTCCGTTTTTTAGGTAAATGTGCTGTCGGAAGCCCCGACGGCATGATATAACAGAAATCTTCCCCAAAATAATCCTGTGCAAACTCTGTCCGACGCCTAAGAGTGCGTTTATTGAAAGAAGCACAAGCTGTACAGACTGAGACGTTGTGTTCTGCACCTAGGCAGGGTAAGCAGTAAGAGTGGAAATCCTTATGAGGTATTTGTTTCCCACAAGTTAAACAATTATTAACTTTTACAGTTTTATCTGACATCGGCTGAGGCAAGAAAAGGTCCCCAATGGGGTACTTAGCTTTTTTGAAGACTTCAGTAGCTGAAAACACAGGAGCTGGTCGACCGGCACTTACGAACTGCTTCTGCTTCGGGTGCCGCGCGGCAAGAAAGACCGAAGAAGATGGTGTCGGCTGACGCTTTTATACCCCAGGCGCTCTGACGTCGGGGAAAGGGTGACATCAGCCGACGCCGGACCCAGACTTTGGAATCCGGCCGACCGAAGGGCTGCCTGAGGCAGGACAACCCATATGTCAGGACTGCAGTTGCATCCTTGAAGGACATCAGCAAATTGTTTTATAGCTGGAATTTTGTTCCTAAAGGTCAACGCTATTTTCAAGGTTTAATTTAAATCTTCCAAAGTATTCCTTATTAAGTTTTATTCGCATTTGTTGACTACCTATGGATGGGTAGTTAGTAAACCATAAGCAGTCATTTGGGATGTGTATGGCATTACTCAAGTATACGTGAGGATGAAGTGTGGATATAGGTTCGTACTAGGCTATCTGCCCTAGGGCATTTATAAGCCTAGCCAGAGTGTGTTTGGCTTTCGCCACCCATTTTAAAATTAATTTTGCTATGCCTATTTTTGAGGTTAGTATACTGTGCCTCTGTCTAACAGTGACACAGAAGTGATAGCCGGGGTAAACCTACGATCTCCCATCCACTCATCAGGATTCCTTTTGAAGAGAGTCAATGTGGGACTCTGCCTAACCCGGACTGGGATTTTATTCCAGAGTGAAGGGAGCCTCTGGGTTATGAATCTGTCCCTCCAGCATGTCCAATTTATTTCAGTGCTGAGGTTCAAGTCTCTCGAGCGCGTAGCTCGATGGGATTTGGATTTTCTGAGGTGCAGCATGTCCATTAATTCCGAGTTGGACATGGCTTTATACGTCAGGCACAGATCGCCTCTGAGCAGGCGGTATGCCACTGAGTAGAGCTGGAGTTTCTTTAACCGGGCAGCATATGGCATCTGTTTGAGCCCTTTGATCCTCTTGGTGAGGTACTTTTGGGGTCTTTCCAGTTGCTGCAGGTGTCTGGTAAGGTACATCCCAAAAGGGGCATTGTACTCAATTATGGGCCTGATGAGGGTGAGTAAAGAGGTACGATGACCTCCCCTGATCTAGATGCGAATCCCTTCATGATTAGGTGGGCTATATAAAATGTTTTTCTAACCACTTTGGCCACGTGGTTGTCAAATGAGAGATTGCTATCAACTTGGGTCCCCAGGTCCCTAATTACTTCTTCTGTACTTAATGGATTACCACCTATGTGGTAATTTGTGGGCACTTTGTTTTTGCCAAAGGGGATGACTATACACTTTTTGGCATTTAGCTCGAGGCCATGGCTCTGGCACCAGTTCTGTTTCTATGAGGCCCTTTTGGAGGATGCTTGTGTCGGCTGGAGAGTCGATTATGGCGCCCAGTTTGCAGCCATCTGCGAACTTGGTCAGCCACAGTCCTTCCGTGTTGGCCTGTACTGCCGAGAAATATATACCGAACAAGAGAGGTCCCAGGACTGAGCCTTGTGGGACGCCACATGTAACTGGTTTAGAGTCTGACATGGCTCCAGCAATTCTAACCATGTGGGTTCTGTCCTTGAGCCAGTTTGCAACCCATCTAGTGACATTGGGGTTTATATTTAAGCTGGTGAGCTTATCTATAATGCCCGAGTGGGGTATTGTACCGAAGGCATTTGCGAGGTCCAGGTAGGCTGTGTGGCCCACCTTCCCCTTGTCAATGGCCTTGGGGACTGTTTCAAAGAAATCGACCAGGTTTAAGAGGCAGGATCTGCCCTTAAAACCAAACTGGGTAGGATCCAGTGTCTGTAGGTCCCCAATATCTTTATTTATGAGGTCCATGATGATCCTTTCCATAGCTTTGCAGACCAAGCTAGTCAGGCTTATGGGGCGATAGTTTCCAGGATCCGTTGAGGCACCGCCTTTGTGGAGAGGGACCACTGTTGCTGTACGCCACTCTTTGGGTACATATCCTGTAGTAAGGCTAAGATTGAACAGTAGTTTTATGTTTGGGTTTAGCTCTTCTTGGAGTTCATGTAGGACGCAGCCCGGGACACCATCTGGTCCCATTGATGCTGTGTTTTTTGCTTTGGAGAGGGCGGCTCTTACCTGAGCATCTGAGATGTCAGGGGGGCAGCACTCTGTTGGGATAGATATTTGCCCTTTTGGTGGGGAGAGGGGGGAGAAGTTTGCACTGAATCTGTCAGCTAGGATGTTGGCAATGTCTGTGGGCTCGGTGTATTTTTTATCATTTTGGACCAATTATGAGCATATCTGGGAATTCCCACCCAGGTTCCTAACATAACTAAAGAAAGCCTTGTGATTATCCTTAGTGTCCTGTGCAATTTTTCTCTCGAAGCTGGCCTTAGACTATTTTATGAGTGCCCGTAGTTTTTTGCTAATACTGATCAGAGATGCCTTCCCTTTTTGGGATTTTGCTCTATCATGTAGTAGCTTCCTCCTTCTATTGTATAGTTTGTTTATGGCTGGGGTCCATCAGGCAGGACGTCTGCCTTTGGAGGATTGGGTCTTGGTTTTATTTGGGATTGCATGATCCATGCATTCCTGAAGGTGTTCATAGAATGCGTTTATAAAGGATTCTGCGGTCTGGGCCGTATTTTCCACAGGCCTGGGGGCTTTGAAGGATTTCGCCTCTGTTATGAGGTGTGTGAAATTTGCTTTAGAGAAGTTTTTCACTGTGGTTTTCTGGACAGGGGGTGGGGTCGGGATGTGAATATCCAGTGAGATTAGTTTATGGTCTGATCTTACCAGTGAGGGATACACTTCTGGTCTGGAGCATAGTGTCCCCATGTTGGTGATGATCAGGTCCAGTATGTTTTCTCCTCTTGTGGGAGTGGTAACAAGTTGTTCCATAGCATTTGAGTTTATAAATTCTAGGAACCTTTGGAATAGGGTGTTGGAGCTAGAGTAATGCTCCCAGTCTATGTTTGGGTACTTGAAGTCGCCCAATATAATGGTGTTTGGAGAGACCTTCATATTTTCCAGTATTCTCAGGAAGGCCAAGTGGGGTTCCTGTGTTTGGGAGGGTGGTCTGTAGCAGGCTATAAACTGGAAGGCAGTTTTACCCACAGTTAGTTGCACATGGATATAGTCTCTGATGCTTCATGCTGTGCCACCAACCTGGAGGTGTGGGTATCTTTGACGAATATTGATACTCCCCCTCCTTTTCGGGTTCGGTCCATGTTTTGGGGCCGAAAAGCATGGTATGAGGTATAACCTGGTAGTGCTGGGGTGCTCTCGGGAGCCTTGAACCAGGTTTCTGTTACTGCACAGATATCGATGTTCTCCATGCTAAGGAGAGTTTCGAGTGCGTGCATCTTGAGGTTTAGACTTCTGGCATTGAGTAGCATTACTCTTAGTTTCTTATCCCTTGTGATATCTATGGAGGTGGGTTTGTCTTTTGAGCCTTGCCTAAAAAAGGCACTATGGGGGTAGCAAGAGCCTTTGCCAATATCCGAAAGCCCAGGGGTGACAGGTGCAAGCCGTCCCTAGCGAAGCATCGTGGCTTATCGAGCATGTCATCCCAGGCTGACAGGCATTGGATCCCCTTTGAATGACACCAACACTTAAGCCAATTGTTGAAATTGATCATCTTGTCTTCATATTGTGGCATCATTCTTGGTGAGGGTAATATGCTACTTAAGGTCAGAGTCATACCGGCCTGGGCTACATGCTCAGAGAGCTCCTCTATGTCTCTTTTCATGTAGTCCAGGGAGGTACGTCTCCGGTCATTCACACCAGCATGGACAATGACCGAGTCATATTTGTACTTGCCTTGGAGTGACCCGAGTGCTTGTGTTATGTGGCGGATCCTAGCGCCCGACAGGCAGCTCACCGTGACCTTCTCCTTGTTCAGCCTGGTGAGCGGGACGTCAGTGTGCTTGACGATAGAGTCACCTATTACAAGTGTATCAGTTTAGCCTTAAGGGCTGTGACTGTTCGGCACACTGGCTTTGTGAGCTATGTGTTGCATGTGTTTTGTTTTGGGGTAGCGGTTGCTTGGGTGTCTGCTTTGAAGGTCTCTGCTGCTTAGGCAGATTTTTATTTAGAGCCTCAGAGTATGTTTTTGTGTGTATATGTGTTTGGTTTGTTGTCGTGGTAGGTCTATGTGAGACTGGAATTGTAGTGAGTGTGGTTTCCTTCTCCTCCTGACTGGTTACGCCAGTACTGAGTTGAGAGAGCTTAGCCTCCAGTTTGGCTATATGTTTGCATCTCTCACATGTGTTGGAATTTGTTGGGAGGAGGAGAGGGTTGTCTGTGTACATGAGGCAGTTGTAACATTGCCTCAAGATTCCCAGATTCACCAGCTGGACCGGAGAGGAGATTGACAACTGACCTTTGGACATGCTAGAATAGTATTGGGAATTCCTTTATAATTGAAAAAAAGGGCCAATGGGGAACAAGGTACTCAAGGGGAGTTTGTGAGGGTGTAGTGCTTTTAATTTTTTAAAGCTGACTTATATAATTGCTTTAGTGAGCAAGTGCCAGGTAACTTGAATGCAATGTGTTACAGGTAACTTAAATGCAAAAACGACAAACAGTAACTTTCTTTCAAGTGAAACAAGGAAATAAGTACAGTAAGCAATGCAGACATCACTAGGGATCCACAGAAGTGCTAAAAGGCCGCGTTTTAGGTGGAATTAGCGTTTCAGGGAAATAAACAAACAACAAGCATACAAATAAAGCTAGATTCAGCAGGCCTGGATCTAGTCTATGCTACAGCAAACAAGGTGTACCAATTTCAGTAAGAAACAGTTAGAATACGCAGGCACTATAAGCCTCTAACCAGAAATTCCCTGCTCAGAAGAGCAGAGTCCAGCCTCTCCTCCCACAAGAGTGCAGACCGCAATCCTTCTTAACATAAAATAACTGGCCTGAAGCCCAAGTGCTTAAACCAGAACTAATACACTTTTAGAATAACAGACACTGAGCTCTCAATCAGCAGTTCCCAACTTAGAAAGATGTAAGCTACCTGTCCTGCCACCACAGTGCAGGCCACAAACCTTCCTAATGTAAAACAACTGGTCTGAAGCCCAAGTGCTTAATCCAAAAGACTTAGAAATTATAGCTACACTTTAATCAAGTTACTACCAGCAGTAATAAATACAACTGAATACTTTAAAGAAAGCCTGGATTAGTGCTCAAGTTATACAAACAAAGCCAAATTCAGCAGGCCTGGATCTAGTCTATGCTACAGCAAACGAGGTGTACCAATTTCAGTAAGAAGCAGTTCAAATATGCAGGCACTATAAGCTTTAACCAGAAATTCCCAGCTCAGAAGGACAGAGTCCAGCCTCTCCCCCCACAAGAGTGCAGAACACGAACCCTCTTAATGTAAAATAACTGGCCTCAAGCCCAAGTGCTTAAACCAGAATTAATACACTTTTAGAATATCAGACACTGAGCCCTCAATCAGCAGTTCCCAACTTAGAAGGATGTAAGCTACCTGTTCTGCCACTACAGTGCAGACCACAAACCTTCCTAATGTAAAACTGGTCTGAAGCCCAGGTGCTTAAACTAAAAGGCTTACAATGAGTTACACCAAGCAGTAATAAATACAATTGAGTACTTTTAAGATGACGCAAAAGCAAAATAAAGTAGGAAAAAACACAAATACAGTAAAAGCAGATAATTTTTTTTTTTTTTTTTGGAAAGAGAGAAAGGAGTAGCAGAAACTAAGCTGATTGGCCTTCTCAAATGCTCTCCCTGTACTGGGTAGAATGAGGTAATGACACTAGACTGGGAGGAGGGTCCCAGATCAAATTTACACTAGGGGCGGGCAACTGCAAAGCCACCAACTATAAAAACACTATACCAACAAGGAGGGAGGGTGGTAAACAAACTGCAGAAATGTTACTCACAGCTGAAAAGCAGCAGTAAGCCTTTAAATGAAAGTTTTAAACAGCTAAAGGAGCCACTAGAAAAAAAGAGTTCAACTGCAACAAGTTATCATAAACAAACAACCCAAAAGATGCTTAATAAGAGTGGACAATTTCCAGTTAATACCTCACACACAGTGAAACTAGCTAGAAAAAATACACAGTACACAAAGTGCTATAAACAACAAAGAAATAAAGAACAAAATAAACAAAAAACAGGATACTTAATGTTATATATTGTAGCTCCCAGTTTGCTGAGTGTCCCTTCCTTCGATATCTGGGGAAGGCATGGGTATCTGTTGCTGCGATAGGTATGAGAAATGCCCATGTTACAGTTAACTGCACTCAGAGTAACTCTTGTGAATTTTTCAGTTTAACTAATCCATAGGGGTAATTATCAAGGGGAAAAACGGCAGCCAGCCATCTTGTAGTAGTTACACATTCACCTAGCTGTCTGAACTTGTGGAAGTCATTATTAACAGGTATGTCTGGGGTTGCACTCTATGGCCTTGAGCCAGGTCTCTATGAATGCAGAATTGTCCACTTTTTACAATGGAGAGGACTGCTTCCAATGAGTGAAGTGTCAGAGTTAGACTCAGTCTGCTGAGCAGCATAAACTCAAATATGTTTTTGAGGGTATTTTTCCATCGTGATTTTGGATTCTTGTGACGCACCTACTTCAACCACCATTTGGGATGCTACTGGCTTAACCTGCAGCCTAAAGCCCAGGGGGGACTGATGGACAATATCTGCAAAAGGTTTGGGGTTCTATGCCTTATCAACCATGGCTGACAGGCACTGAACAGCCATAAGATAACTCCCAACACAAAGATAAATGTTGAAGCCAATAATATTTCTGTCCATGGTAAAAACTTATCTGAGGTAAAGGTAGGATACATACCCACGTAGTGAAACATGTAATTGCAGAATGCAGTCATGTGTCTATTCATGTATTCCATGAAGGGCTGTTACACACCCCAGCATGGAGTATTTCACAGTCTTAACAATGCATGGTGTCGAGACACCTGAGTGCGTGTGTGATGTGGCAGACAGCTGACTCTAGCTTGCTCCTTCAACAAGTTGAGTGGGACATGTGTGTGTGTAAACATGTGCTTACCTGTGACTACAAGAAGTATGATTACACTCTGAGCATAATATTTTGGACACTGCATCTGTCCACATTTTCCCCAGAATAAGAAAAAGTAATGTTTCCCTTTGTGGCATAGTGATTTTTTTGTAATCTCTCTAGAGTCACAGCAACACTGACAATGGGATCACAGGTGTCTACAACTCTTACATTGGCATTTTGGTTAATGGCATTTATCACTGATCCTGCATGCATCCGTGGTGGTGCAGTGGTAGCGTTGTTGCCTCACAGCAAGAGGTTCTCCCATTCGATTCTCAGCTAGTGTGCTGGGAGTGCCTTCTGTGTGGAGTCTGCATGTCCTCCCTGCGGGTCGAGTGGCGTTCCGAAAGACATGCGTGAGTGGGCGTGCCTTCGTTGAAGGCTGGGCGTCAAGCTGGCAACTCGGCACTGTGAAAATTTACTGCCAGTCATTAGCGGACTGGAGTTCCGCTGTGGCGACCCCTAACCGGGAAAAGCCGAAAGACAGCAGCAACAACCACCAGTGATCCTGCATAACTATCTAGTCTGAAGGCTCAGAGCTGAATACATGCTGGGGTACAGTCTGTAGTCACAGACAGTTTTTTTTTTTTTTTATTTATTATCTGTTTCCTGCTGTGAAACTGTATTTAAAGACCAATTAATCGGCTTTTAAACATTACCATGCCAATCTAAGCTGTATATGAAAATTTGTCATGGGGCGTTAGCTCGCACTCAACCACTCAATGTGCTGAATGCTTTGACGTGACAAAAACAGAAGTACTTTGCATTCATTGTAACCATTGCCAGGGCTTTCTTCAGACAGCAATCCAGGCTAAGGCATATGCTATTAAGGTGATCACATGAATGGTGAAGAGAATCTCCCACAGTTTTGCTCCTTATAGGGTTGAACATTTTTGACTCTACAGCAGAAAGGCATGGCACACACATGGTCATTACTATGTGTGTGTGTGTCTGTTTTTTTTTTGCGTGTATCGGAGTACTTAAATATTGACAGAGATAGGGAGATTTCTGCTCATGCTCAATCAGTTTATAGACTTCAAGTCAACGTTCTCTTCAGACCATGTCTATATGGCTTTCCACACCAGTTCGCCAAGAGGTGTAAGCTATGCAAATCTCTTGCTACCTTTTTGGGGGGGGGGGGGCTTGTGTGTGTGGTGGCGTTGGCTTGTGTATGTGGTGTAATCGTCTGACAGCCATATTTAACCAATTTTTTTTTTTTTGGCCTGGATTTGATTACATTACTGGTTGTAAGTATGCATTGCACATGTGCACCATACTGTCACCGGCAGCTTCTTCCATAGGCCTCAACTGAAATGTGTATGTATGTAAACAATTCTGTAAATAACTGAAAACACACCTGTAGTATACTGCACATAAACAGAAACACAGCATCATAGTTGTAGGTGTGAGACCATGAGAGAGTATAAATGGACATGTGTCTGTTCCCATCCACATTACTTATGGCATTAATATACTTTCTGATACCTTGAGGAACACCCACCATCTAATCTTACTGCAATATCATTTTAACTGCAGTATTGCAGTGACGGCCAAACAGACATTTCACCGCAGCCAACCATGCAATGTATTTTGGGACATTGTGACACTGATACATTGTCTCATTTGTAAAGCTTTGACTCACGTTTTTTTCCTAGGAGGAAATGCTACGTGAAATACACCCACTTGTCTATACCAAGGAGTACAAATGTACCTTTTTACTAGTATAATGCACAACCTCCTTCCACAGCTATTACTATACCTACTGTTCCCTTCTACCCATCCTAACCCCCCTGAACAATACTTCTCTCTCTTACAGAATACTTTAAAAAACACCAACTAATTTCTCTTTCGCCCAGTCTTAATGTACATTTCTGCCCTAACAGTTACATAAACATTGCAACTTCATCACTGTATTCAATGGCTGGACTGCATGCTTACACAGCAGTTCACAGTTTCTAATATACATTAAAGTTGAGCAATGCCTAGCATTGGTCAATTGAGTTCATGGCCTGGACTTCACCTCAGTTAACAGTGATGAAACTGTTACTACTACCTTTATATGCAATGTATAATTCTCATGTAATTTATGTTTTATTCTTTACTATTTTGTGTCACTGTACCACCTCTCATTAGTATTATATTGAAATGTGTATTTAGAATCTATGTTTTTAAACAGGCTTTCTCTACTACTTGACCGAGGAGCTGTTCTCCCAACAGCCTCCACTGCAAATAGGCTTTCACTGGCCCACTGAACTTTCCCTGTAATCAAATGTCAATAAATCTAATGCCAATACATAAAGAAATACCAGCTGCATTTATCAGCATTCCACACTTTGCTTTCAAAAGCCACTTCATCAATATGGTCAACTTCAGTCTTGTAGTGATCATCAGGAGTTGCATTTTCAACACAATAGCTGTCGGTGTTGGTACTTAATCCTTTGCGACTCACCTTTACTTTATAGTTATCTGTCTGCACTTGTGTATGTGTACATGAAGTAGCAGTCTCCCATTCCAAATGGCATTTCTGGTATTCAGTCCTTTCAGAGTCATCTCGGCTTGACAGTTCTCAGTCTGTACAAAAAAGAGCTATCGGTTTTCTCAACAGTTACTCATTTAGTAGGGTGCCTTAAAGGCACAAGAAGTTTTATCATTTCAATAGATGAACGTTTTGCATCTGAAATATACTTCTGGCTAGCTAACTGTGTCCAAAAAAAGTTGAGAATAACTTTGAAGACCAACTGCTCTAATTGCTTTGTTTTTCTAGCAAAGCACCAGCCCACTTGTGTTACAACAACGGCATCTGGTTTAGAAGTGCTGGAATGCACCTTGCAATGGGGTAGACTAGTCAAGATACATGGTAAGTGTGTACTGTTTGAAGAGTAACGGTATGAAGTGGTTGGTCAGCTGCAGTTGTATCCTCAAGGGGAATGGAAGAAGTGACCTAGTTATTTGTATTACTTTCCATTTGACGAGGTGGATCAGCACTGTGCAAGGGTATTAAACCGTAAAATTAGGAAATTAGAACGTGACCTAATTGAATATCGGGAGGGTAGAGCTTTCCCTTTACCTAACATCAGGAACAGGGGTCCCAACAATGTTGAAAATGTATTTTGTAATGAAAATGAAAGTAACATTCAGGATAACCAAGTGTATTCAGGTCCGGAGGGCTTAAGGCGAAGTGAAACAATTGCGGAGAAAGGTAGAAAACAATCCGTATGGGATTTTCAGTATCCCCCCAGGGGGGGAGGGGGCGGAGATACCAACACAACAACTGGAATTAATCCCACAAACAAGCCTTTCTCCCATAGTACCTTTAGAATTTGAGACACCATTAACTGAAACAAAACAGATTGTTTTTAGAAGTAATAACTTCACAATTTACAATTTTACTGATAGGCAAATTACTCAAGAATTTTTTGACCTATTTTTAAAAGGTTTTCAATATGTCCCTCTTAAACCTGTCTTTACACCTGATATTTTGATTGATTTAAAATTGTTTGAGACAACTGAGACAACTGAACTTAAACATATTTTTTAATGGACAAAAGAGTTCCACCACTGAACTAACAAGAAAAAGCACCTTTAATCCACCCATGCACCCCATCCTGAAAGTTTTTGAGGAGTTGGTTGAAAGGGATATTAGGGGAATGGAACGACAAAAACACACCAACACCCCTAATAATTTAAGTGACAAGGAGGTCGAGGTGATCAACCATTTAAGGCAGGAGGGGTGTAGAGTTATGAGACCTGACAAAGGGGGTGGAACAGTCTTGATGTACAAAGCGGACTATGAGGCCCACATACACAATATGTTACAGGATACCGATCAATACGAATTAGTATCCAGAAATGAAATAAACATTGCTTATGCCAAAATCAATTACCAGCTTTTTGATCATCTGTTACACAACGTAGTTAATGAAAAACTTTACAACTATTTGTATGCTGACAAACCAAGAATTTCTCAAATTTTTGGTATTCCCAAGACACACAAGACCTTGGAACCACTCAAGTTCAGACCAACAGTATCGGGATCAGGCAGCATTACTGAACCCCTGGCTAAATTTATTGATACTATTCTGAAATCTTTTGTGGTCACTATAAACCATATTTGTAAGGATTCTTGGGATTTTTTTGAGACATAGATCAAAGCATGTTCAATTCCCAGGTTCTAATGGTCACAGTGGATGTGGTAGACCTCTTCCCAAGTATTCCTCACGAAACAGGATTAGAATGGTTTGGTCACATTTTAGCAACAGAGGTAGCTCAAACTGCTACAATTATTAATCTTATAGTAGAATTTATGGAAATTGTCCTAGAGAACAATTTCATACATTTCAATGGAGAATTTTATCGTCAGAGAAAAGGTGCCTCTTTGTACGCGAAAATCGTGTTGTATTTCTGGGAAAAGAAATTCATTTTTGTAAATAAATGGCACCATGACATCTTGTATCATAGGAGGTTTTTGGACGACATTTGTATTTTTTTTGGAGAGGTAGTGAGGAGAGTTTAATTGAATTCCTACATTACATCAACAACACAACAGCATTCTTGAAATTTACATATAACATTGATAAGAACAAATTACATTATTTGGATCTAACCATTGTTATGGTTTACGAAAAATCAATGTTTTCAATCCAAATTATACAGAAAAAGCTCATTCTCCAACTCCTACCTCCACTATAATAGTGGACATCCACACTGCCAAAAAAAAGGGGCATTATTAAGGGACAGTTGATTCAAGCTTCTCGAATGTGTAGTACCCTAAAAGATTTTATTGAAGAGGTGCACATTCTAAAAAACTTTTTTCTCAGAAAAAGGCTATCCAGACAAACTGTTTGAAGATCTGGTACAGGACCATTAGTCAGAAAAGGGACACGTTGTATCCCCCTTTGTTAGGAGCAGGTTTCTCTAACCCTTTAGAGAACAACCATGAGAATACAATGGATGGTAAAAGTAGTTTTATTTACACCTTCAATAGGAACCTCTGAAAAGATTGAGAGTATTGTTTTTAAATATTGGCCCATTCTTAGTTTTCATGAAGACACAAAATCTTTCATCTCAGAAAGACCACATTTCGTTAGGAAAAGAAATAAGAATTTGAAGGAAATTTCTGAAATGAATTACATTTCAGACAGTAACAAAACATAAAGAAAATTGGCACATACTTGTGTGGCAATTGTAAGCAATGCCATGCTATGATTAACCAGGAATGGATTAATATCCCTTCTAGGAAATTTAATTTTACTTCTAAAAAAGTACAATTGTGCCACAAAAGGGGTGGTATATCTAGGGATATGTATAACTTGTGACAGTTTTTATATAGGAAAAACTGAACGTCACATAAGGAGAAGGGTTTATGAACATTTTAATGATGTGATGAAACAGAAGGAGAGCAATGCCTTTTATAAACACCAACGTGTGAAAAAATGAACGTTAAGTTTTTTGTATTAGAGCAAGTTATACAAGATATTAGAGGTGGTAACTGGGAAACAATGTTAGAGTACCGCGAATTATATTGGCAATTGAAGTTGAACTCGACAAAGTTTCCCGGTTTGAATGATAGTATCAACATCATGAGTGTCGTAAAACTAAGAAAAGCACGATTATAATATTCTTGGTTATCTTCCCCTCTACAGGTTACTAAAACTTGAGTCAACAACATATTATTTTATATTATTTACTGTACATAATTTAATTTACCTTTTTGACATTTAGCTTTTTGTGAAGGTCTTAGAGGTTGATTTCCCATTTATTTAGGTTATAGAAATTGAGAAAGAACTTTTTTCATATTTAGTATAAATATTAATAGCGTTATCAAAGATTGTTTTATAAATATTTGAAATGTATTTATTACAAGAGGGGATTTGAATTTGAAGTTTTTTTATGTACGATATCATGAAATAGAATTTCATTGTTAAAAGGTCAACATCATCAAGTTTTTAAAGATATATAGGTTGGTACATTTAATGAAACATTATATTTTATTCAAACATATAGATTTTAGCTTTAAATCAAGCACAACATCTTGTTGAAGAGAGAACTATTTTTTGTGAAACACAGAATACAATAGAAATTAATTAACTTTATCACGTGACTTTAATTTTATTATTTAATGAGATGCACAATGGTGCTCACACATTTGTCCTTGAAAAAGCCCGGTATTACGCGGGTTTAAGCGCTTGGGTTTACTGTGTTTGTTTTAATAAAGATTGCTGGCTATTTACAAATATTTGGCTACCGCTAGTATTTGCACCATCCTTGGATTATTGTTGCTGCTGGTTTCGGGTCCTGAACGGCTGGGCTGTGTGTTTTTTTAACCAGCCCACTTGTGTTAAAACAGCGGCATCTGGTTTAGAAGTGCTGGAATGCACCTTGCAATAGGGTAGACTAGTCAAGATGCATGGTAAGTGTGTACTGTTTGAAGAGTAATGGGATGAAGTGGTTGGTCAGCTGCAGTTGTATCCTCAAGGGGAACGGAAGAAGTGACCTAGTTATTTGTATTACTTTCTGAGTAGTTGTCAACTGGCATGGGTTGAGATTGCGTGAAGTGTTGAAATTAACTAAAATGATAATATTGTCTATAAATTAGTTTGTTGAAAGCGTCCGATGTTTGTGATCCATTTGTATCTGTGGCATGTGATGGTTTTTGGTGGTGCCAGGCATGAGGGCTGAAAAGAAGGTATGACAATTATTTGCGACACTTTTAGCCATATGCTACCTACGGGGAGAATTAGTGCTTCTCGTCACGGAGATTCACTTTTCCTGGCTTTTTTTATGTAGCTATTTAACATTTTTGTCCTATTCCTGCCAGGGTTCTTCTACTGTTGTTATTACTATATATATATATATATATATATATATATATATATATATATATATATAAATATAAATATATATACATATACACACACATATATATATATATATATACATATATACATATATACATACATATATATATATATATATATACACATATATATATACACACATACACACATAAATATATATATATCTATATATATGTGTGTGTGTGTGTGTGTATGTATGTATGTGTGTACATATACATACATATACACACACACACTTACAAATACATATGCATGTATGTGAATGTTGGTGTGGGATATTCATGGAGACCAACATCAGTAAAAAATATGTTTTATGAGGCTATATTTAAGACATGAATTTTGTGTCATGTGACATTGGCTATTGAAGCCTCTATGTGGTATGACAGTGACTTAACCTGAAGCTGGAAGCCAAGGGAACTGGTGGATACCATGACTCACAAAGTGTATGGGTTATCGACCATATCAACCCATGGCAGATAGGCAATGAATAGCCATATTATGACACCTGATACACACAAGCTTTGAAGCAACTAGTTTAGGTCCATAGTAGAGAGTTATTCTTATTAATGGTACAGTACTGCTTAAGGATAGGTACATACCCATCTGGAAAATCTACATACCACGCAGCCATGTGTTTATCTGATTGCAGTGCCTTATGACTACAACATGTGCGATTACACATGGACAATGAATGATTTGACATGGCATAGGTCAACCCTTACCCTGGAATGTAAAGGATTATAGGTTACTGGTATAAAATACTGATTTGTACGTAATCTCACTAGAGACACAGCAATGATGGCTATTGAGTAACTGATGTCCACAACTTCGACATTGGTATTTCTGCTGCTGGCATGTACTGCTGGATCCTGCATATCATCAAGTACAGCATTTTAGGTACCTATGTGTAGAACATGTTTGATTATACACAGAGAGCAGATGACTGGGACATGGCATATGCCCACTTTATCCCCTGAATGTACAAGAGTAATGCTTCCGTTTATGAAATAGAGGTGTCTATGTAATGTCATTAGAGACGTATACTGACACAGACACTCAAATCACCGACGCCTCATGTTTACTTCCAGTCTTACACTGGTATTTCTCTTGCTGGCATTTAGCAGTGAGCCAACATATGATTATGTAAGGACCCTCTGAATGTATTGAGTCAGCTGCATCAGAGAAGAATACATGCTAGGGTACAGTGTTCATACACAGACATTTCTGGATTTCTTCTGTGTTACCTATTGTTAATTTGACTGCAAAGACCTAATAGTCAGGTTTCTAAACATTCACTGAACATTACCATTTTCCACAAAGCATATATAAATTTATCCAGAGGTGTCAGCTCTCCTTCGACCCCTGACTGTGCTGAATGCTTTGAAGGGAAGACAAGAGAAATGATCCTCATTCATTGTAAGTGTTGGTAGGCTTTTTTTCAGAGACTTCATGTAGACCAAGGAATATGCTTCTATGGTGGTCAGATGACTGGACAGAGAATCTAACACAGTACTGCCCCAGCAGGGTGAGCATGTTTGAATCCACAGCAGAAATGCAGGTCCTACCTATAGTGATGTATAATCTTTAAAAACAAAAATTATATTTTATATATATATATATATATATATATATATATATATATATATATATATATATATATATATATATATGCATGCATGTGCGTGTACAATATATACAGTGGATATAAAAAGTATATACACCCCTGTTAAAATGCCAGATTTTTGTGATGTAAAAAAATGAGACCACAATAAATCATTTCAAATATTTTCACACCTGAAATGTAACTTACAACCTGTGCAATTCATTTGAAAAACAAACAAATCTGTTTGGAAAATGATATATAAAAAGTAAAAAAAAAAACATACATTAGGCTGGTTGCATAAGTGTGCACACCCTTAAACTAATTCTTTGCTGAACCACAGTTTGATTTAATTATAGCATTCAGTCTTCTTGGGTAGGAGTCTAGCAGCATGGCACATTTTGAGTTGGCAATGTTTGCCCACTCTTCCTTGAAAAGCACTCCAAACGTGTCAGATTGCAATGGCATCTGTGGTGTACAGCACTCTTCAGGTCACCACACAGATTTTCTATTGGATTTAGGTCTGGGCTCTGCTTGGGCCATTACAAAACTTTAATAATCTTTTGTTGAAGCCATTCTTTTGTTGAATTGGATGTAGGCTTGGGGTCATTGTCATGTTGAAAGGTGAAATTCCTCTGTCTTCTGCTTTCTGGCAGACGCCCGAAGGTTTTGGGCCAAAAGTGACTGGTATTTGGAACTATTTGTTGAAGTCATTCTTTTGTTGAATTGGATGTAGGCTTGGGGTCATTGTCATGTTGAAAGGTGAAATTCCTCTGTCTTCTGCTTTCTGCCAGATGCCCAAAGGTTTTGGGCCAAAAGTGACTGGTATTTGGAACTATTTATAATTCCCTCCACCTTGACTAAAGCCCCAGTACCAGCTGAAGAAAAGCAACCCCAAAGCATGATACTGCCACCACCACCATCGTTCACCGTGGGGATGGTGCTCTTTCGGTGATGCGAAGTGTTGCATTTGCGCCACACGTACCTTTTGGAATTGTGGCCAAAAAGTTCAAACTTGGTCTCATTAGGCCATAATACATTTTCCCACATGCTTTTGGGAGACAATGTACTGTTTTGCAAATTTTAGTCGGGCCTGGATATTTTTCTGTGTAGGAAAAGGTTTCCATCTTTCAACCCTACCCCATACTTCAGACATATGGAGAACGGGTGATTGTTACATGTAGTACACAACCAGTACTTGCCAGAAATTCCAGCAGCTCCTTCAGTGTTGCTGTCGGTCTGTGCTCTGAAGTATGCTTTTGGATCTCCGGATGCAGTATGCTGGAGAACTTGGAGCAAGATGTGCAATACTCTAAAAGGCCACAGAGCATGGCCTGGTACAGTGACTTGTACAAAGGTACACAGGAAAAATTGACACATGACACTGTAAACAGCAATTCAGTCCTGTGTGCTTACTTCCTGACTTGACAAGTGTAGTTAGTGCAATTACGAATTGGATGCTGCAACCCTCAATTTACTGAAGGTTGATGTTGTTGTTGTAGGTCTTTCGGCTTTTTCCCCGATAAGGGGTCGCCACAGCGGGACTCCGGTCCACTAATGACTGGCAGTACATTTTTACGAAACGCCGAGGTGCCAGCTCGACACCCAACCTTCAACAAAGGCACACCCATTTACAAACGCATGTCTTTCGAACGCTACCCAACCACGGGGAGGACATGCAGACTCCACACAGAAGGCACTCCAAAGCCAAGCCGAGAATCGAACGGGAGAACCTCTTGCTGTGAGATAACGCTACCGCCATACCACCGCGGCATATAATGTAAGCCTCCTAAATGGCGTTTCGTGCAAATTTCACACATTTCTTTCTTGGTTTTGGAGAGAAGGTAGCATAAGTTGTAATGTAAAAATATAAAAGACTATTTGGCTGACTAGTGCGTCTGTTGCACATTAACATCTCAATAGTTGAGCAGTGTAACATTACGACTGAAAATATGCACAAAGACGGGAGTGGCTCAAAGAAAAATTACTAATACAGTTTAAGGAATAGAGAATTGCTAAATAGTTTACTGTTAAATTTGAGAAGATCATATTAAGTTAAAAAAATGCATTAGTTATATGCATAATGCAAGTGATGCGTAAATTCCCAAAATATCCACTAGACCCCCCTCCCCCCAAAACAATGTTTCACTGCATTGACTGTAGAATACAGGAATTTTCCAGTACATTCTTTTACTGTACCAGTATCATGGAGTCAGGTTTGCAAAGTACTGTTTTGCTGTAATTTAAAAAATGTGGAGCCGAGTAGAATGTCTGTAAATTACAGAAACTGCATGTCACAAGACAGCTGTTCTCCAGAAAGTAAAAATAAGTTAACAGAATAAGGTCTTGTAGACATAATTAGGGGTAAATCAAAAGCCACTATTCATAAAACACACTGAAATAAATCAAGAATTTTCTGAAACTTGATTCCAAAAATTAAATTAAAATTGTTTACATAAATAAATCTTGCTGCTGGCAAAGTAATAAAATAAATACATAATTGTTATCTACATGCACAGGGGAAGAAATTTAGATTAAAAGTCCCTTCCTTTCAATTCTGAGCTGTGAATTGCAGTGACAGTTTTAACACCTCTGCAGTATTGCGGGGTGAAGAGACGGTCGATTCATGTTGGACTACAATAGAACAACTAGAACAAAGGTCTCCAATTTAGCTTTTTTCTGTCTGCAACTGGATAATTTCAAGGTATGGTGTAAAGCAAGCCCTGAGCAAAACATAAATAAGGGTGATTAGTAACCGAAAAGAAGCAGGCCTCTTAGAGAAGGAATACAAACTAACAGTGACTCACACATTTCCCATTATATGTCGATGGCATGGGAATTCACAGTTAGTTCCTTATGTCTGGCATGAGTCATAGAAAGAAGGCTTGAAATGCCTTAAAGGAGTACAACAGGTTTCTCTAATGTATTCCTCAACTTCACGGCCCTTTTCCTCCCAATTTACATTGTCCTCTGTAAAGCAACAACAATAAAGCATTTACAATTTTTATAATTCCCCTTACTTCTGTAACAGAAGCCTACCTTCTCATACTGTGATGGTTTCACTTACAAATGATTCTCTCATTTTTGAATAAAGCTTGCTGGAGTCGCCCAATTACTGACATCGAGGCCAGGCAGTGCATGTACTTTTTTTTTTTAATCAGTTCCCTCCCCCAAAGTGACATCACCACAGCCATCATCTGATTCTAACTAAAATAATAAGACCCACCCATTCTGTGATGTCATGGCTCCCTTGTCCTTCCCCCAGCCTGAGTGCTGTTCATTTTATTCAGTAGTAGTGTAGTAACACTGATGTTTAGAAACACAGAAATTTGGTATGCATACTTGTACATTCTGCACGGCAAATGATGCTTAGGTGGTGTATCGCTTGCATACTTCTCTGTTGAATTTACACCAGATACTGCTAGTGTGCAGTGCGGGAATAGAAATATTAAAACATTACCCTGGTATCAGAGGTGGCAGTGCAACATATTCATAGTGGCTCAACATGAGAGTAGCTCTAAGCAAGCACCTAGAATTATTCAGTGCAGCTTCCACACCTTAAGTATGAAAATGAATTCACATACTCACATGAACAGGAGTAGCTGCATATTGATGGCTAAAGGTGTATGGGCATGTCGGGTGGTTACTACACTGCAAAACTGGTATGTAATGGTGGAGATATTTGGAAGGCATGAGCAAATACACCAGTATATTAAAGCCATAGCACCAATTGAACTGGAGGCTGGCAAATAGATTTAGTAAGGGACTTTGTCCATGCACAAATATTTCAACAGTATTTTTTTTTTTTCATAGGAAAGTACTAACCTGCAATGTATTTTCTTAGCAGATGTGCACAAGAAACTGTATACAACTACTACCACCACCACTGCTGACAACAGTTATTGCTCAGTACGATATTGACACAGCTTGCTGCTGATTGCTAAAATTAAGATGTTTTTGGTTCCTAATAAAGTGTTTAGAAAAAAAAAGAAAGAAAAAGTTGCTGATGCTGACAAATAACTATCAATAAACTGGTGCAGTAAACCAGTCAAGCATAACATAAGACCCTGAAAACAGATGATTCGATTCACAAATAGAGCACCAATTGATCCTCAGCAAATGAGGGAATTCAGCATACTGCACTGAACTGAAAAGCAGCTTACAGCAGCCTTCCCTTGCTTATCATGCTGCATCCAGCATAGACACCACAGTGACATATATATGGTAGGAAGACCATAGGATTTTCACAGACCAGCTACTAATTCAAGTTTACTCTGCATATAAATGACTGAGAAATTAGTACCTCAGTTGCAATGACAAACCCTCTAAATTTGTCTTTCCCCATGCACTGAATCTTGGGTGTGTAACTTAAAGCCAGAAAAACTGTTGCTAAATGGAGCAGTATTTCTTTGTGAAACAGACACTATACCATCAACCATCATTAAAAACACTTCACAGCAATTACAAACTGTAAGTTCTTACAAGTCCTGAAAACATCTGCCCAGGTATTGCACCTTCAGCTTACCCAAAATACCTTGTTGCTAACCAGGTTTTCTGCATCTCAGAAGGAATCTTTACAGATCAAATGATCCTTCAGTGACATAACTTCAGCAGGTTTTCATACAAAGTACCTCAATGTATACTACAGTTTTACAAAACAAAATGATATAATACATTCAAGAACTATACTCTTGTCAACTAAAATATTCTGAATCTGTTTATGATGATCATGCCTCAGTTAAGCTCATTAGCTATTAAAACAGCACACTTTGCAAAATTATGTTAATCCTTTAATGTACAAAAAGAAAAACAAAATTAATAGAAAACACAGGCAGATGAATGTTAAAATTTCTCATCCCAAGCATGCCCATATCTTATTTTTAAATACTCAAACTCTTAACTTACATATACACAGCTGTTTTTCTATTATGCAACTTAAAAACATGTGGCTTGCTCCGTCTCAATGTGCGGTCTTGTTAAGGTGAATATTTGCTTACATGAACACATACAGCATGATTTCCCAAGGTATGGTGCACTAAATAGATTGTTCTTCTCTAAGCAAGTTATGTCTTTACCAGCAATTTTCTTTGAGCTTCTCCCCCAAGATTCTCACTATAAATAGGATATGCCCAGACGGACCATTTTTTTAAAAAACTAAATGCTCAATAGCAAACTTTCTAAACTCATGCAGAGAACCTGAAAGAAAATCTCTCATAAAAAGGTGAGGAAAAATTCTGCAGCTGTTCAGTAGAAAGCAGTGCAAGTTTCAGCTTTGGTACAAGACATGACTTCAAATAACCCAGAGGAAAATAAATCAAATGTCAGAGCTGGTTAATAAACATTGATGGAGTACATCAAGTCAAATAACACAAGGCTGGAAACATAGAAGAAGGTTTAAAATGGATTCAGATGAGGTGATAAAAATGCAAAAATCAGAGGTTGAAATGAAGAAAAGGCTGGGTGAACATGAGACTGTCAAGAAGACAGGTTTCAAAAAGTAATAGAATTAGAGGACAGAACAGAAAGGGAAAACCTGCTGTATAGAAGTTGGAAGGAACAGACTGCATTAATTTTTCAAAAGCACAAATAAGCAACTTTACTGGTATTCCACAGTAGGGGGTGTTAACTGAAAGGGTACATATTGTTTATGATCCAAACCTGGCCATGAGAAAGCAAGACCTTTTATAGTGAAGATGCAACCCTACCGGCAAGGAGGAGCGGATTCTGACAAAACTGAGGCAGAAGGACAAATTACTAAAAGTGGGAGACGGTTTGTAGAAAATGATTACTCACTATACACCAGGCAGAAAGATGAGTAAATTTATTCCACTAATAATCAGGGAATGTTGTGAAGTGGGTAAGAGATTCAAACTGTTGTACCCAGTGATGTTCAGAATATTCTTTCCTGGAGGGATAAAATCATTTTTTTTCATGGAGACCATGCTAAGGAGGAAATACAAGTTTGTCCAACAAAGAAGGTGAGCTGTGAAACAGGAGGAGGAGATTCTGCTTCTTGTTCTTCTGGTAATGAACACTACAAAGAGATTGGGTCAGTGAAACCTTTGCCAATGTGTCAACGGAAAATGCTTGAGAGAAAAAAAAGCACAGGAGTTATTAGAAGAACATAGAAGGAAATGAAGCATAAACTGGATTTGGGAGGGGATAAACAGGAATAAAACCAGGAACTAGGAAACTGACATCAATATGGGGTTACAAAGCATTTATTTCATTTGTAAAACTTGACAGAACAAGAAAACCTGGAAATACTGGGCTTTGACTTTATTAAACTTGTAGGGGACTCAAGCATATGCCCTACTTCATGTCAATGTTTGAAAGAAGACTTAGGGGAGTGGAAGAGAAGCGAGAGAATTAACTACGTAAAACAAAATTGTGTTCATAACATTTTTATAATGCATGATATAATCTGCATCTAAAGTAAACAGGGACCTCTATTTTTTCCCTTATTTTCTCTTTCTTCTTGTTCAGTTTTAGGAAAGGCTGACACGTTTACTAGCTATACCTCCTTCGGCACAGACTATAAGGCAGTTTTTACTGCCACCAGCCACTACTTATCAGCTACTTTAAGGCCCTTAGCAAAGGGTGTCCAATCTTACCATGTAATGTTACTAGTAATCCAAACAGTAGTTTGACTAAGAGCAAAGCTATTAGGAGTGGCCCAGGAAGAGTCACCAAATAAATATGCAAGCACTCTTAGAACATAAATTTGTCTATACACAGATCAGCCACAATGACAGGTTTAAATATATTTAATAATAAAACAAGAAAATACACAGCAAACAGTTACTTAAGAGTTCAAAATCAAAGGAAATAGTTAAAACATTGCATGACAGTCTCAAATAAATAAAACATCTACGCTATACTTCACTGTACCCCTAACTGTATCTTAGAGAAATTACTGTACCCTAGACTTACTTATATCAAGGCAAGACAGATGTGGTGAATGCGTCTTCCAGCTAATGCTGTCAGGTCAAAGGCAAAATACAAAATGCACTACCTCTCTCAGAGAGTTCTTAAATTAATCTCTCAAATATTGCTGCTGGGATACTTGCAGCATGACATCACTTCTTATCTGACTATCCTAGGTGATTAAGTCCCAACTGCAGCTGGTTGCATTTAGCATATCTCTGTGAAAATACATAAACAAGGACTTCTCTTAGATCCAAGGCAAATGGTTTAAGTCGTAAACTAATTTACATTTAAAGGCAATACAAAATACTTCTAGTTCTAGACATTATGGCTCCTGTTGCACTGAAACCATCTTTTATGGCGCAGTCATAAAATAATTTAATTTCAACTATTTTTCTGAAATGTTGCAAGTTAACCTTCTATATGCCAGTTCCCACTGTCAAAATATATACAGTTACACAATTACAATAGTTTATACACATTTCTGTTCTTTCCAGTAGGGTACACTGTGGATACATCTTTAAGTTGAGTACTCAGCAACACATCTCTTCAGCACACGTCTGTACAAACCATCTTGTGTGACATACAGCTCTAATACATTTGCAACAAGCGTATGAATCGTGCTGATATTCACAAATGACATAACCATTTACAAAATTCCAGACAACTGTGTTGGCAGTATCTTCCTCTGTCACACTTCTCTATAAATCATATCATTACTCACAAATGACATGCAATTATTTACAGCATTCCAGACACCCGATAATACTTCCTTTTGTCCCAGGCCTCACAGATGCATACAAAAAAGAAAGTAATGAACTATATCGGTGAATTTGATAAAGAGAAGGTTTTCAGGAAGGTTATTCAGTGGAATACCTGGGACAAAGGAAAACAGGAGTACTTATATTAATTGCAAGAGGAGCTCCAATGGTGATAGAAGAGGATAAAAGAAAAAAAAAAAGATTATAGCAGATTTGTAGTACTAAAGGGGCTACTGGCAGGGAGGAGGATTATACTGGCATGTATTTATATTCCACTGAAAACTGCTATAATAGAGCATAAGAAAATTCTGGGAGAAAATCAGCTTTTGGCAGGGAATATTACTTATAGAGGAGGGCTGGGATTTGATTTGCAGCAGTGAGTGTGTCTAGGGGGCTCAGAAGGGAAAAAATATAACAAAGGAGGGTAGATTTTTGAAAACATTTATGAAAAATATGTGGCATGGAAGATGTGAATTCAGTAGGAGGAGTTTGGAGTGAATTTACATATTATTCCCCAGGATACATAAAAGTGGGGCAGGCTAGATAGAACTTAAGTGTCATAGGAACATGTGCATTTAATTGAAGGTTTTGCTACACATCCAATAACTATTGCAGATCACATGCGGTAACAACCAAAATAAAAACACAGGGTAATGAAAAATATAAGACAGTGGCGCTTTCCCACCTATCTGTTGAAAAGCCAAGAATTTAAGGAATGGGTAGTGGAAATTCTTCGGGAGTTATTACAGAAGACATATTTCTTCTGAAAATATAGCTAAAGAGTGGGATAAGAGTAAAGTGGAGTTTAGGAAATCAAACACACGCCAAAAACCAGTAACTCAAAAGAAGCAGGATCCAAACAAAGTTCCACAGCAAACTTGATGAAGTCTGAGGCTTAAGGCCAACAAAAGCACTCAAAACCAATAAAGTTTGCTGTGGAACTTCATTTGGATCCTGCTTCTTTTGAGTTAAAGTGGAGTTTAAAAATAGGGTGGAAATAAATGAACAATATGGTTAAGAAGCAACAAGAATTTAGAAGGCCTGACAAATGTTGAAGTATTGCAGAACAGGGAGAATGATTAAGATGACAAAGACAAAGAATTGCAGAATGCTAAGCAGAAAATAAAGGATTACCTTGATAATTTGCATGAGTTCAGAAGGATTGCTGCTAAGCAACAGACTTTGGATAATAATACTAGAGCGCAAACTTTTAGCGCAATGACTCACGCAAGGGTCACGACCCTAACAAGGAAGATAACAAAAGATCCTGTAGAGGTACTAGAAATATTTCAGAAATTTTATGAAAGTCTGTATAAAAAGCAAAGAAATATGGAGATAAAAAAAAAAGATACAAATGGAAGTGTTTATGGAAGAATTAAATATACCAAGGTTAGAGGTAGGTGAGGCTCAATTTCTAAGAGAATAGGAGGAGAGGAGATAAAATGGGGATGTATAACCAATCAACAGGAAAGTCCCCAGGAATAAATGGCATTCCTGTGGAAATTTGAAGGCTAGGAGAGGAAAAAAACTCAAAGATCTGGAATGTTGTGTTTAACATCATTTTAAGAGAAGAGGTACCAACATCCTGGAAAAATGTGGTGGTGGCTGTAATACCTCAACAGGGTAAAGGCCCATCAGATCCAGTTTCATACAGGCCAATTTCAATTCTAAACCACGATTATAAAGTAGTACTAAGTCCATAATGCCAGCTTCCAACTAGTAACCTCAAGCAAAAACACAAAACTGGAACAAAGGTGAAACAAAAGTACTGTAGTTTAAATAGGACTACTGATAGTGGATTCATAAGAGGAATCATAGAAGAAAACTGGAAGATATTAGAAGGGAATCAGGATATTTATAAGACAGTGAGTTTTCAGCCACATTTTGTTTATATATAAAAAAAAAATCAGTGCAATCTAAAAGCATTATTGCAAAGGGATGATACAAAAATTAAAAAAGTAATTAGTAACACCAACAACTCTAATGGTATAAGCGTGGAACATATAATATTTGTAGGTACATCTTGGAGGGTCCCATGTCAATCTGAGTCACTTACCATATACTATTAAAGTCCCAGAATATTTTAATTGTAAGAGTAAAAGAGTAGTTTACATTGGTATATGCAGTGGGTGTACTGCATTTTACATAGGGCTGACGACACGGGAATTGTATGTTAGAATTACAGAACATTTGTACAGTATCAAAAAGAACAGTAAAAACACACTTTATAAGCATACACAGTTATGTCACGTCACAATTACAAGAAGTTCTTCTTTTCGGTCCTAGAACAATGGCTTGTTGGCTTAAAGGGTGGGGATTATAAGACCTACCTAGAGCAAAGAGAATCTTTGTGTCAAACACGACTGGATTTGGATAAGACACATGGACTTAATTATGTAGTTAACATTAAAATGTTGTTTAAAAAATCATAGAGTGCATGTACTTAAATGAAGTATTTATAATATATTACAGTAAAATCTGATGCATTTATTTTTTTGGGTTGTATTAAAATAAATTTATATATACATTTTTTTAAATAAATTTACTGTCTAAATTGAAGTTGGATTTTAATTGGATGATGACATACATTTAAATGGTGGGTTGTTAATGTGATGTATTCTGAGGAAGTCTTATGAACGAAAAAGAGGAAAATAAAGTTTTACTATGTTAAAAGTGTATTCTTTGTTTTACCTTTGTTCCACTTTGTTTCCAGTTTTGTGTTTTTGCTCACGATTATAAAATGTTTAAGTCTATAATGCCTAAAAGAATAGCAAACGTAATGTCAAAAATTGATAGTTATGGATCAATGTGGTTTGGTGGAGGGGAAGCAAACATTTGACAACATTAAACAAAAAAAATGATCCAGAGGGAAGCTTAATGTAAGAAAATACCACTGTTGCTGGTGAGTCTTGATACAGAGAAAGCATTTGACAGAGTAAGCTGGGAGTTTATGAGCACGGCAATGGAAGTACTTGTATTCCCTAATAAAATAAGGCTGATTAGGAGAATACATGAGGGAATGGAGGCAAACATTTAAGTGAGTGGATTCCTCTTTGATCATTTCTGTTTGAGCAGAGCAATCAGGCAGGGGTGTCCTCTGTTATTTGCACTATATTTAGAACCGTTGACAAAGAAAATGAGGGAGTCAGAAATTCAAGGATATAACTAGTATGTTAGTCAAGAAAAGCTGGCTCTGTTTGCAGATTCTATCTGATAAAACCAGAAAATGATATTTCAGTGTTGTGGAACATTTTCAGGCAGTTTCAGATCTTTACAGGGTACAAAATTAATTATGTTAAAACAAAGGAAATAGCTATAAATTATGTACTCACAGACCAATTGGTTCTGCAATATCCATATTTATGGGAACATGCTAAAAATGTAGTATTTGGGAATATGGATTAAAAAGGATTCTGGTGTGACAGATAAGGATATATACAGAGAGACTAAACAAGACAATACAAAAACAGAGAAATTGAACAACAAGATAAAAACAGTTAACATGTTTTAGCCACTTTAGTTTTATATACTGGGTCGGGCATATTTTTATCAACCAGAGGAGAAGTTGTGGATAGCTATTAATAAAGAGCTGAAGGATTTTACCTGGGATGGGAAGACTGCAAGAGTCAAGTGGGATAACATGATTCTTCCAATGAAACAAGGCAGTTTGGGATTACCCAATTAGAAGGGGTATTTCAAAGCTACACAATTAAGGCTCCTATACATAGCACAAGCAGAACACTACAATTCAAAGTGGAAAGGAGTGATGACGAAACAGGGGGGAAGCTAAAGAAACAAGAAGGGACTGGGATTTTGGATGCAGATCTTTAAGGAGAACAACAAATCATATAAAATACTATATTCATAAAGTAACAGAAAGTATTCCAAGAACTAAGCTAAAGTGGGAATAGAGAAACGAGGTTCTGCTGATAGGGATGACTGCAATTAAGAATACAGACAATAAGCAAGAGGAAGTTGGAATTTATTGGAGAGAACTTGCAAAAGAATGATGGTATTAGGAGCAAATAATTACAGAGGGAAAGGTAACAGAATGGTAAAAGGCCAAGAATTTATTTGGACTGCCTTGTCTTTTAAAGGATTGATATCAGAGTATAGGCAAAGAAAAATTGGGGAAGCCTAAGTGAAAGACCAGGAATGGTAGAGTTTTTAGTAGGATCTAGAGCAGAAATTGCTGTTGAAAAAGAATAATTAGTAGAGCATTCAAAATACTGCATAACTATAAGAAAAACCTGAGAGCTGCTACAACAAAATCACCAAGTTTTCTAATAATTCATCCCCCTTTACCCACCACTGCAAAGCTCTGCATACCCTTAGCTGGCCGAACTCCCTCTCCTACGTTCAACTTATAACCATTACATAAAATCATACACAAACCATGAGCCTGCACAGCTCTTACCCCTTTGATCAATATGTATTTTCCAAAAAAAGAACTCTTACATCGGAAGACAAAACTTGTCACCATAAATAAAGCCCCTGGGCAAAGCCTATACTCTGCAGCAAAAAAATGGAATTCCATTTCTAACCTACTTACCTTTAAATGCTCACTAAAAGAATACCTTACAAAAATCTTAGACCTGCTCCTGTGCCAATCCTAGCTGAATTTACTCACTATACTTCATTCACCCCTTTCAACCTAGATCACACTCACAATCTTCTCCAGCCTCCTACTCCACTCCTTCTGTTTTTCCCACTACCTTACCTTAATCTCTGCACACCTTTCCTCTACCGCTTTCCTCCCTACTCATCTAAGCTATCTGAAGACACCCTACTTCTCCTTCTCTCCATCCTTCTGCCTTCAATAACCCTAATATGAACAGTTCCATCACACTAAGACATCACCTAATTTGAACTCACCGTCTCTAATCATGTAATTTCGGACATCTCTTTAAATATCTTATTAGAATTGTCTCAGGTCTCATTTACCGAGTCTATATTAGAGCATCAAAGTTTCAAAACTTCAAATTTCGAACCCTATTCAGCGAAAGTTGAAAATATCGAAGCACTGAAAAAAAATTTTTTTCCTAGGGAAAGAATTCGGTTGACCTTTTCTGTTGCTTCAATATTTTCAGCGCTGTGGTGGAAAGTTACGGGTCGGGTTCAGGTAAGTGTGCGATTGAGTGTGGGTTAGGCATGTGTGCGATTGTGTGGATGTGAAGGTTAGGGCGGATTAGGTGAGTTAGGGTTAAGGCGCGGGTTAGATATGTGTGAGATTGTGAGGACGTGAGGGTTAGGCAAGTTAGGGCTAAGGGCGGGTCAGGTAAGTGTGCGATTGTGTGGACATGAGGGTTAGGCAGGGTAGGTGAGTTAGAGTTAGGGTGCGGGTGAGGTGAGTGTGCGATAGTGACTAACCTTAGGGTTAGGGTTAAGGTAAGTGGAGTGTGTATAGTTTTGTGTAGGGTTAGGTGTAAGATTTTAGGTGTATGTGTGTGGATTGCTGTTTGTTTGGTGTGCTTGTGTTGTGTGTATGCATTTTGGAACAGCGAATTTCTTCCCTAGGAAAAAATTCGCTGTTCTGTATGTTCGATGTTTTCAGCTTTCGCTGAATAGGGTTCGATATTGGAACATTGAAGTTTCAAAACTTTGAATGTTCTAATAGAGACCCTCATTTACCACATACTAATCTATCTAACAAACATGACTATTGAATTTTTCCTCACGTTCTCCAACTCATGTTATTTTTTTATTGCACTCTACTACAAAACACATGTTCCTTCTATAGTTTTCTCACTACATTTATTCCACTCTTATGTTTTATAGTGTAACATGAGACTTTGTGATTGCTGTTTTGTAAGGTAACAGGATACCTGACTGCAAATATCTGCATGTGATTTTTAAAATATTGGGATTGTGGAGTTTTTCTCTCTGGGCCTCTGCTAAAAATGGGCACTTTCTGGCCCAGTCGATATATATATATATATATGCCTCTCAAATACGCAACAAAGTCTAGACAATTTAAGATCTTTGCTTGGAACTGTTTACATAGGTATGTTTATACCCAAAGTAGACTCCAAAGAATTTTTCCAGAGGTAGACAGCAAATGTTGGAGGCATGATGGGGATGTAAGTAACTAGGATAATATTTTCTAGTATAGTAATGAGCTGGCAGACTTTCAAGATTCTGTAAGAGATACTGGAATAGCAAATGGCTGTAATTAAAGAAATTATTTTAAGTTACAATACAGAACTGGAAATGCCTAGACATAGTCAAGCCTGGTTGAGTCTAATTATGGTGGCCGTCAAAAAAGCAGTTAGCACAAAATGGAAATCAAAGTCTAAACCAACTGTACTAGAGGTAGTGAATATAGTAACATTGATTAAACTGGAACTGGGGTCTTTAGAAAAAGATAGGAGAAAATTACATAGAAAAAATGGGAACAGTGGAATACATGCATAGAAGGAACGGGGTTTAAAAGAAGGCAGGATATGAATAAACTATGTAATGTCTGACTGACTGGGTAGATAAGTGATGTCTAATGTTTGCAACTAAAATTATGTCAATATGGTTTGTTTTCATTTATATTTATGTATGATTGCCCATGTCATTTGTGGTAATTTAATAAAGATGCATCTTATTAAATCAAAAGATATATTGGGTCAAATACTACAGAAGAGGCTGGTGGATTTTGTGCTGGTTAGAAATGCAAAAAGATCATACTTACAATTTCCTCACAAATGGAATAGTCTATAAATCATATAAAAGGGAAAACTTGTGGAGCACCAACAGACCAACTCAGCCTGTCTGCAAGGGAACCAACCTCTCATGGAAAGACTAAATGGCAAAAAACAGGATGACAGAATAACTCATTTCCAGATTTGCAAAGCTTCCTAGCACAAGATTAAATCAGATCCAGATTTCACCACCAATAAACTACAGCACCACCAAAATGTCAGAGTGCAATGACAATCACTTAGCAAAAGAGTGCCTACATCAGCATCTTCACAGCACTGATGGGGAGTTTAGACTACTGAGGTGGCACACGTTTTGAACCTTCAGGACTCAAAATGCAGAGTTGCACAGTGTGATGACTGAATGACTAAATATCCAGACTTATACAAACCAAGTCCAAGATTGCCATTTCTCAAAAATAATCCCTTTTCTCAGAGGTATGGCAATTTCAGAGTTAGCATTTACACAAGATCAGGGGGGTATGGGGGTTCAGGGGTTCTAACCCCCCCCCCTGCAAAAGTGTAAAAGAAAATATCTGTGATCAATATTCACTTTTCTACTGTATTTTCAGTCTTTTTTATTTCTTAACTCACAGACTCAGCATTTAGAGCCCCAACATTTCAAGAAGGAGCAGTTTCATGCTTATTGTTCAGAAAGGGCACACTGATAAAAAAAAAAAAAATCTTATTACTCTAATTTACTTAGTGAATTAGAAAAATATTTAAACATTGTCCCTTTACTTTTGACTTTGTCCAGAATTCTTATGCAACGAAGTTCAGAGGTATGCCCTCACCCCAAGGCAGATAAATACAGGGCAATTCAAGTTTAGGGAGTTGGTAGCTAGAAAGTTTTTTTTCCCCACAAAATTTGCAGACCTTGAAAATTTTGATAATACTGGACACAATCTCAGTTTTGGGACCACTGCAGTCCAGCCTACAGTCATATATCCAAACAGTCTTTCAGCATCCAGGACAATAATCAATAACAGTTTGTTTGCTTCTACACAATCAGGTTGGCTCAAGCCCTACACAATTTATGTCCTACACATTCTACGTGCTGTCTTAGTCACTAATAAGATAGTTACTATAGTATGAGGTCTAGTATATGGTTCTGCATCAGAAACCTGCATATCAAAAAAGGCTAACAAATGGTCAAAGAAAAGCCTCAAACTCAGATGACCAAAACACAAAACCTCTCCTGAACCGCCACACGAGGAACAAACTTGTCTTGCTAAAACAGTCTTCCTCCTTTTGTACCACAAAATTCTGCAATGTGTGCCTCCTTACTAACACTGGGAAAACATCCCAACAGTGCCAAGAAACCAACTTCCACCCAGAAGTAATCACAACCAACTTCAAACACTCACTTCTTCCAAGACGTAACCAAGTTCATTACAACAAACAGCAATACTAAACCTCCTAGCTATCGGTATACCTATATTCACAGTAGACTGTTTTAAATCTAAAAACAATTCCCATATCCACAATAAAAAATTTTCTACACAAATTAAAACCCATAACACTAACCATAAATAACCACCCAGAAGAATATCTTAAAATCACTGGAGATGCAGTAGTCTGTCTAGTATCCATATTAAATCAACAGATTAATTCAAGAAAACTATATTTCAGTCTCTCCAGGGAAAAAAAAAGTAATGCATCATGCCTTTACAGAAAGGAGGAAACTCTACCGAGCACTATCCTCACCCAGTTTCAAAAAGTCTTAGAAATGTGCTCACAGTCAACTGCTCCAGTATCTCACAGATATCCTCTCTCCTAGCAAACACAGATTTAGACCAAATCACAGCATAACTGCTCGCCCTCTTGGACTTTGTCAATACCTTCAACCTTAACAGGAACAATGGCAAAACCGTTTCCTCACCATTCTTAGGACTGTCAAAAACTTGACATTGTTCACATAATACACCACTCCAACAACTACAGTATATAGGCCTTTTGCACTCCAGCCATTTAAGCAATTCACACCAAGCTGTAAAACAGAAATCACATATACTTTCCTTTCTTCCGGTCACTATTGGAGCACCTCATGATCTTAGGACCACCTATTTAATAATGCCAGACATGACCTCTCCAAAGCTTACATGCATATATCCCTCATTCAGTACACAGATGACTCGACTCTTACAAGTGTAGTGGACCATCATCAAAACTTCAAACAATTACCAGAGAGTTGTTCTCTTCACTGAAGCTTAGCTAGAAAAATCCCAACTTCTGCCTTCTGTTAAAACCAAACAAAGAAATGCTTCTCTTTACCCAAAAATGTCAGACACCAATCTGGACTTCAAAAATCAGTCTTTTAAAAAAAAAATTCAACTGCTAGGCATCACTATAGACAAAAACCTAACATTTGACCTGTACATACAAGTAAAAAGAAAGACTCATCAAAACCTAGAACATTACACCAAATGAAACAGTATCAAAGTGAATCCAGTTGATCCAGAACATCTGCCTATTACCAGCTTTACTTTATGCCCACATACTTTTAAATGTCCATGCCAACCAAACTTCAGTGCTACAACAAAACTGATACTTTTGCCTGCAACTCCCTTATTAGGGCCCATTACTGCAATGCCTTCAAAAAAATGTAACTGGCTGAACTACCTCATTAACTAAAGTACTCGCAATTAGTTGTACCTGAAAACCTGGTCCATAAGCCCAGCACGTATCCCAGCCTAAAAATAATCCTCCAATCCTACCTACCTCCCAGAAGCCTACACTCAATACCTTACAGACTTTCAAGACAGCTGCACATTCATTAACAGCTTCATTAACAACTTGATTTCAACTCTCCCAACAAACACTCTGAGAAAAAGGCGACATTGAAGTTTGGATAGAATTCAGTCACTGGTAATTACTCTGCATGGATACAAATAAGAAATTTGAAAAACCTGAAAGAAATCAAATAGAAAAGGTGAAGAGAAAACTCCAGCTTGGAAGAATTCTGCAGCTGATCGACAAAAAGCAGTTCAAGTTTCAGTTTTAGTACAGTCAGTTTCCAGTAATTTAGAGAGAAAAAGTAAATCAAATGCACACATATCAACGCACATAAACATGTGGAAAAATAGAGAAAAGCTTCAACCAGTTATTCAAATGAAGTGATAAAACTGCAAAGAAAACAGAAACTGAAATTAAAGTAAGGCTGGCTGAGCACCAGGCTTCTCAAGAAGAGCTACTTCAAAAAAGAGTTAGAAGGCAGAGCTCAGACAAAAACTTTAGGTTTTCTGCTGTACCAGAGAGACTGGAAACAGACTATTAATTTCAAGACAGTACAAATAAACAGCTGGACTAGAGTTCCATGTCAGGCTTTGTTAATTGAAACAGCACATCATAAGAAAGCAGCCAAGACCTACTTTAGCAAAGATACAAACATACAAAGAGTGAACGTTAAACCAGACAAAAGTGTCGGCAAGGAAAAGTATTAAAATTTTAAGACAACAGGGTCTTTATGGAAAATGATCATTCACTGTAAACAGGACTGAAAGAAGCAAACTTAGCCCAGTAATCAAGGAATGTTGACAGGCAGGTTAGAGATTCAAGCTGCTGTATCTAGCTGAGGAGGAAAAAGTTTATAAACAAAGAGCGAGTCAGGAAGCAGTAGGGGGGACTGATTCATATTCTAATAAAACTCAAAAGACTTTACCAGTGACACCTTTTCCCAGTGTTCCAAAAGGAAAATGCTTAGAGAGAGACAGAAAAAAAAACACAGCAGTTGACAAGAAAGACTTGAATCAGAACCTGGTGATGGAGATACAGATTAATCAGGAAGACTACCAGCAACACTGAAATTAGTTAATAAAGGGGAGATTATAATCACATTAGTGAAATGCGGCTTTACAAGAAAGCATGGCTGAACAAGACTGGAATTTTTTGACCAAGTTTGTGGATGGACTGTAAAGCATATACACCACTTTGTCAATGTTTAGAAGGACACTAATGGGAAACTAAGTAAAACAATTGCTCTCATGTTTATATTAAACTTTTCAATTATAAATAGTATGTTATATTGTAAACAGCTTTGTATAGTATGCAGTATTTTAAATGGGGGCTTCTTTTCACCGACTGCTGTTTATATTAAATTAAACTAGTACATTTTATATAGTTATAAGACATATAGGCTTTACATCAACTAGATAATAAGGCTGAACAAAACCAAGTTTAAGCTAATATAATGTCATCTTGGACTACTGGGATGGCAGGTGGGATGTAAAAAAAGTGTACAGATTATGTTATATGTAGAAGTAAAAAATTTCCCTTCTTTGTACAGGGGTGGATGCCTGGATTGATGTCCCTTGGCTGCCGCCATGGACAGTTTTTTTTTTCTTTTAAAGCAAACAGACTTGAAAAATAAGACAAGAAGAAAGACACAAAAATATGAAATTTCTTGAATCTGCAAAGGTTAGCTTTTTCCCCATTAGCAAATGCTCTCAGTAGGAGATGAAGTCTGCAACTAAAAGCTGATGGCCAAGAGAAGTCTTTACATTATGTTTTGAATTAAATGTACAAAGGCTCCAAGCATCTGCAAAGTTGGTGGCTGTTAAATTTCTTTTTATTGACTACTGTTATTTGGAGAGGAGCTGCCTTCAGGTTCCAGGAATTAATCTTGAGAGAGTTCTGAGCACTTTTTGCTGACAAAAAAACAATGTTTAAAAAGGTACAATGGAAAACAGTTCAGTGAAAAATAATCTGAAAAACCTGTATGTGGGGAGACAGGCTGAAACATGCTCTTCAGTGTATGTAACTTTAATTTTAGATTAGACAATAGCTGTGGTTTCCGCTATCAACTGCCCCTACCTGGAGGTTAAACTTAATTTGTGAAAATCTTCTTGCTTTTATGCATTTGCCATAAGTTAATAGGGTATGGAGGGTTCTAAAAATGTATTTCACTTTTTATTAAAGCAAAAGTATTGACAGAAGTGACCGATTCAAACAGATATAAAAATAAAACTGTATAAAAAAGTATTAGCCTGACAAACTGTGTGCATGTAATACAAATTTTGGAAACACACATTCAAAAGAACTTTCATGCAAACAGGTGTGAAAAGTAGCTTTCTAATCATAATGACTACTCTGTCTATATTACATTGGAATATAAATGGTGTTTGTTACAGGTACAGATGAAAAGGAAAGAATATTGAATTATATTAAGAAATGTAAGGTTCAATTAGAGTTGCAGGAGACACATTTGGATAAAAACGAGCTTGTGTATTTAACAAATGAAGGGTTCCTGGATGGCTAAATCAGCAGAATATCAGGACAAATGAAAAGGGGAGTAATAATACTAATTGGTAGAGGGACTACAATAGTGATAGAAGAGAGAAAACAAGAACAGTAGATCTGTGGAAGTAAGAGGCTATTGGCAAGGGAGGATGACTATGCTGGCATGTATTTATATTTCAGCAAAAACTGCTATTATGGAACTTAAGAAAAAAAATGAGAGAAATCGGCTTTCATCAGGGATTATTTATAAGTGGGGAATGGACCTTTATTTGTAATAGTGAGGATGTATAAGGGGACCTAGAAGGAAAAATACAGTAAAAAGATGCAATTCTGAAGACATTTATGAAAATATTTGGTATGGAAGATGTGAATTCAGCACTAGATACATGGCCAGAACTTCCATATTACTACCCAATGTACAATAACGGGGCTAGACTGGATAATATTATTTCACACCAGCATGTACATTTAATTCAAAGCTTCATGATGCATTCAATAATTTCAGCTCATTCACTAATAAAAGAAAGATAAAAATACAGGATAAATAAACTAAAAATTAGCCAATGCCATTTTTCTACTTGCTGTAAAAAAGAGAGGAATTTAAGGAACGAAGAATTATACGAGTTATTATGAAAAACTAGTTATCCCATAAGAAATCAGTGTGGGATAATATAAAAACGGGGCTGAAAAACAGGGTAGAAAAGAGAAAGAATGGTTAAGCAACTATTTGAAAACTCCAGGACACAAGCAACTTAGGCAAAAGTATAAAGGCTGTTGCCAAACTTGAATTCTTGGACAAGAAAAATAAGGGATCCTATGAAGATATTAAGATATATTTTGGAAATTTTATGCAAATTTGTATAACTCAGATGTGGAAACTAAGAAAAAGCAAAAATGGACATGATCATGGAAACTTAATTATACCAAGGTCAGAGAAAGATGGACATTTGGAAGTTATGACAGAAGAAAGTGATACAGATCTGGAATATGTTATTTAACAGTATTTTAAAAGGAGGGAAAGCGCCAACATCTTGGAAGAAGCTGCGGTGGTAGTATTACCAACAGAGGGTAAAAATTCAGCAGACCCAACTTTGTATAGATATAAGTCAATTGAAAACCATGGATTATACAGAGTTCACATTTACACTACCTAATAAAATTGCAAAGGTGTTGCCAAAATTGACAGATATGGACTAATGTGGTTTTGTGCAGGGGAGGCAAAAATATGACAACATTAATAGAACAAAGGATGTTCTACAGGAAAGCAGAATACAAAAAATACTGCTGTTGCAGGTGGATCGTGATGCAAAGAAAACCTTCTACACAGCAAGATGGGATTTCATAAGTAGGGCAATGAAAGCATTTGCATTACCTGACTGATAATAGGGTTAATTAGAAGGATACATGCAAAGATTGGTGGCAAACATTAAGGTTGGAGTGTTTCTGTCTGATGAGCTAAGTTGAACCAGGCAGGGATGTCCTCTTTCCCCTTTGTTACGGACTCAAAATCAGGGATATAATTGGTATGGCAATCAAAAAAGTTATATTTACTTACAAATGAAATTAACTTGTACTTGATAAAAAGGGCATTTTCATAGCAGAGGAAATTTTGAGAATTTCAACACTTTTCAGGATATGAAATTAACATAGGCTATAGCAGTAAATTATTTACCCAAACATGAACTGGTTCAGCAATAACCACATTTATGGGGACAATTTAAGAAGTATTTAGGTATATTGATTTAAAAACATTATGTTATGGCAGCCAAGGAAATTTGGGGAAGTAGAATGCAAAAATTGAGAAAATGTAGGTTCTTGGTTATGTGGACAGATAGTGAAGATACAAGAATTCCAAATGTTTTAGTCCCTTTAGTTTTATATACAGGTCAAGCATTTTTAAAAATCAAATCAGAAGAGAAGTTGTGGATGAAAATTAATAGAGATGAAGAAATTTGTGAGGCAAGAGGGCGACAGTTATGTGGGATAACTTCCCATATAACAAGGAAGTTTAGAATTACCCGAAAGTGGAAACAGATGTGTTGGATATAAAGAGAACAAGATTTTGGATGCAGATCATTAAATGAGTATAGTAATAGTAATCATACAGGAAATTTTACTCATTTGAGCAGTTAATAAGCAAAGTCTAATTAGCAAGCCAACAAGGCAATGGAGAATTTTTTTTTTAGGCAGGGAGCACTTCAACCACGGATTTAGAAAATAGACGAGGGGTGGAATTTACTGGAGAAAAATCACCAAAGAAACAAAGGTATTTGGAATATATAACTAGACGTGGAAATGTAATACAGTGGGAGGAGGCCAAGCAGAAGTTTGAACTGCAGGTTAAAAACTCCCTTCGCTACCAGGGATCAACACTAGAGTACCAACAAAGCAACAGAGATAGAAGAGTGCCAAGTACAAAACCAGCTCTGTAGAGTTTTAAGTACAGTCTAGAAAAGAAGTTGCTGTTAAAAATGTGATAATTAGTAGAGCACACAAAATATTGCATGATAACCAAGAATCATACCAAGGAGTTTAGAAAAGATTGCCTTTCCAGCCTCTTGCTTCAGTTTACAAAGGAATATTGAGAGGACGTCTGTATACCTTTGACATATGCAAAACAAATTCAGAAAATTTAGGATTTTTGCTTGCAAGCATTTGTATAGGTATTACAGACTCCAGAAGATGTTTCCTTGGGATGATAGCAAATGTTGGAGGTGTGAGACCGAGGTAAATGGGAACATATTTTTGGTGTATAATGATATGGTAGATTTTAAACAATTCCCTACAGTGTACTTTGTCAGAAACAGGGGGTGAGAGCAAATGACAAAAGAAAATGTTTCTTTGGAGCTGGACATAAATCTCATTTGCCAGACTTAAAGTGCAATGTTACTGAGTGCCTAAAAGGCAATCACTAGAACATGGTCCAAGATGGTGAGCATTCTGCGTCTACCCTATGCTGATTTCAAACCTGCTGAGAGAATCTATAAAACTAAAGTGTCATTTTTCAATTTTATATGACTTGTACTTGATTAACTGTGCTGTTTTATTAACTTGCATTACATCTGTACTGTATTTTTCACCGAACTGTTCTGCTGTTAAAATTTAAGTATGCATCTGTTCTCCTGTGTTAAATTGACCTAAACAGAGTTTAAATATCTTTAGCATAGTCTAGTTACAGGTTTTGCTGTATCCATATCAGTTTGTGTGATTCCTGTGTTTCCTGCTACACTATCTTGTGTTGGCAGGGGCCTACCTGCACTTAGTGGGAGTAAGCAAACTGGTTGGAACTGGTCTGGCCTAGGGTGTTTAGCCAAGAGCTCAGGGACAAGGGTTGATTGGTTAATTCCAGTGTTTCTATTTTACTTTCACTTTTGTGGTATTTAAACCCCACGTTTGCACATCGTGCACCACCGCTCTGCTGTTTTAACCCTTTGTGAGGTATCTCGGCTGCATTTTGCCCCTTACCAGCACTCCTGTGTAAATGAGGCCCTCCCCTGCAGTGACTGTATTGATTTTGTACAGCCCTACTCACACCTATAGGTACTCTGCTCAGATAGTATCCACTCTATTATCCCTGACCTCTCTTCCACAGATTCTGACAACCATAGACGAACAATTTCCTATGGTTTCTCATAGGTTCATACTAGGCTATCTGCCCTAGGGCATTTATAAGCCTAGCCAGAATGTGTTTGGCTTTCGCCACCCATTTTAAATTTATTTTGCTATGCCCTTTTTCGAGGTTAGTATACTGTGCCTCTGTCTAACAGTGACACAGAAGTGATACCCGGGGTAAACCTACGATCTCCCATCCACTCATCAAGATTCCTCCTGAAGAGAGGAAATGAGGGACTCTGCCTAACCTGGACTGGGATTTTATTCCAGAGTGAAGGGAGCCTCTGGGTTATGAATCTGTCCCTCCAGCATGTCCTATTTATTTCAGTGCTGAGGTTCAAGTCTCTCGAGCACTTAGCTCGATGGGATTTGGATTTTCTGAGGTGCAGCATGTCCATTAATTCCGGGTTGGACAAGGCTTTATACGTCAGGCACAGATCGCCTCTGAACAGGCGGTATGCCACTGAGTAGAGCTGGAGTTTCTTTAACCGGGCAGCATATGGCATCTGTTTGAGCCCTTTGATCCTCTTGGTGAGGTACTTTTGGGGTCTTTCCAGTTGCTGCAGGTGTCTGGTAAGGTACATCCCAAAAGGGGCATTGTACTCAATTATGGGCCTGATGAGTGATGAGTAAAGAGGCACGATGACCTCCCTGATCTAGATGTGAATCCTTCATGATTAGGTGGGCTATATAAAATGTTTTTCTTACCACTTTGGCCACGCGGTTGTCAAATGAGAGATTGCTATCAACTTGGGTCCCCAGGTCCCTAATTACTTCTTCTGTACTTAATGGATTACCACCTATGTGGTAATTTGTGGGCACTTTGTTTTTGCCAAAGGGGATGACTATACACTTTTTGGCATTTAGCTTGAGGCCATGGCTCTGGCACCAGTTGTCTGTTTCTATGAGGCCCTTTTGGAGGATGCTTGTGTCGGCTGGAGAGTCGATTATGGTGCCCAGTTTGCAGTCATCTGCGAACTTGGTCAGCCACAGTCCTTCCGTGTTGGCCTGTCCCTCCAAGAAATGTATACCGAACAAGAGAGGTCCCAGGACTGAGCCTTGTGGGACACCACTTGTAACTGGTTTGGAGTCGGACATGGCTCCAGCAATTCTAACCATGTGGGTTCTGTCCTTGAGCCAGTTTGCAATCCATCTAGTGACACAGGGGTTTATATTTAAGCTGGTGAGCTTATCTATAATGCCCGAGTGGGGTATTGTATCGAAGGCTTTTGCGAGGTCCAGGTAGGCTGTGTGGACCACCTTCCCCTTGTCAATGGCCTTGGTGACTGTTTCAAAGAAATCGACCAGGTTTAAGAGGCAGGATCTGCCCTTAACAAAGCCAAACTGGGTAGGATCCAGTGTCTGTAGGTCCCCAATATCTTTATTTGAGGTCCATGATGATCCTTTCCATAGCTTTGCAGACCAAGCTAGTCAGGCTTTATGGGCGATAGTTCCCAGGATCCGTTGAGGCACCACCTTTGTGGAGAGGGACCACTGTTGCTGTACGCCACTTTTTGGGTACATATCCTGTAGTAAGGCTAAGATTGAACAGTAGTTTTATGTTTGGGTTTAGCTCTTCTTGGAGTTCATGTAGGGCGAGCCGGGACACCATCTGGTCCCATTGATGCTGTGTTTTTTGCTTTGGAGAGGGCGGCTCTTACCTGAGCATCTGAGATGTCAGGGGGGCAGCACTCTGTTGGGATAGATATTTGCCCTTTTGGTGGAGAGAGGGGGGAGAAGTTTGCACTGAACCTGTCAGCTAGGATGTTGGCAATGTCTGTGGGCTCGGTGTATTTTTTGTCATTTTGGACTAATTCTGAGCATATCTGGGAATTCCCACCCAGGTTCCTAACATAACTAAAGAAAGCCTTGTGATTATCCTTAGTGTCCTGTGCAATTTTTCTCTCGAAGCTGGCCTTAGATGATTTTATGAGTGCCCGTAGTTTTTTGCTAATACTGATCAGAGATGCCTTCCCTTTTTGGGATTTTGCTCTATCATGTAGTAGCTTCCTCCTTCTATTGTATAGTTTGTTTATGGCTGGGGTCCATCAGACAGGACGCCTGCCTTTGGAGGATTGGGTCTTGGTTTTATTTGGGATTGCATGATCCATGCACTCCTGAAGGTGTTCATACAATGCGTTTATAAAGGATTCTGTGGTCTGGGCCGTATTTTCCACAGGCCTGGGGGCTTTGAAGGATTTTGCCTCTGTTTTGAGGTGTGTGAAATTTGCTTTAGAGAAGTTTTTCACTGTGGTTTTCTGGGCAGAGGGTGGGGTCGGGATGTGAATATCCAGTGAGATTAGTTTATGGTCTGATCTTACCAGTGAGGGATACACTTCTGGTCTGGAGCATAGTGTCCCCATGTTGGTGATGATCAGGTCCAGTACGTTTTCCCCTCTTGTGGGAGTGGTAACAAGTTGTTCCATAGCATTTGAGTTTATAAATTCTAGGAACCTTTGGGCTAGGGTGTTGGAGCTAGAGTAATGCTCCCAGTCTATGTTTGGGTAGTTGAAGTCGCCCAATATAATGGCGTTTGGAGAGACCTTCATATTTTCCAGTATTCTCAGGAAGGCCAAGTGGGGTTCCTGTGTTTGGGAGGGTGGTCTGTAGCAGGCTATAAACTGGAAGGCAGTTTTACCCACAGTTAGTTGCACATGGATAGTCTCTGATGCTTCATGCTGTGCCACCAACCTGGAGGTGTGGGTATCTTTGAAGAATATTGATACTCCCCCTCCTTTTGTGGTTCGGTCCAAGTTTTGGGGCCAAAAAGCATGGTATGAGGTATAACCTGGTAGTGCTGGGGTGCTCTCGGGAGCCTTGAACCAGGTTTCTGTTACTGCACAGATATCGATGTTCTCCATGCTAAGGAGAGTTTTGAGTGCGTGCATCTTGAGGTTTAGACTTCTGGCGTTGAGTAGCATTACTCTTAGTTTCTTATCCCTTGTGATACCTATGAAGGTGGGTTTGTCTTTTGAGCCTTGCCTAAATAAGGCACTATGGGGGTAGCAAGAGCCTTTGCCAATATCCGAAAGCCCAGGGGTGACAGGTGCAAGCCGTCCCTAGCAAAGCATCGTGGCTTGTCGAGCATATCCTCAGGCATTGGATCCCCTTTGAATGACACCAGTACTTAAGCCATTTGTTGAAATTGATCATCTTGTCTTCATATTGTGGCATCATTCTTGGTGAGGGTAAGATGCTACTCAAGGTCAGGGTCATACCGGCCTGGGCTACATGCTCAGAGAGCTCCTTTATGTCTCTTTTCATGTAGTCCAGGGAGGTACGTCTCAGGTCATTCACACCAGCATGGACAATGACTGAGTCATATTTGTACTTGCCTTGGAGTGACCCGAGTGCTTGTGTTATGTGGCGGATCCTAGCGCCCGACAGGCTGCTCACCGTGACCCTCTCCTTGTTCAGCCTGGTGAGCGGGACGTCAGTGTGCCTGACGATAGAGTCACCTATTACAAAGTGTATCAGATGTGTTGTTTAGTCTTAAGGGCTGTGACTGTTTGGCACACTGGCTTTGTGAGATACGTGTTGCACGTGTTTTGTTTTGGGGTAGCGGCTGCTTGGCTGTCTGCTTTGGAGGTCTCTGCTGCTTCGGCAGATCTTTATTTAGAGCCTCCGAGTATGTTTTTGTGTGATTATGTGTTTGGTTTGCTGTCGTGGTATGTCTATGTGAGACTGGAATTGTAGTGAGTGTGGTTTCCTTCTCCTCCTGACTGGTTATGCCAGTACTGAGTTGAAAGAGCTTAGCCTCCAATTTGGCTATATGGTTGCATCTCTCACGTGTTGGAATTTGCTGGGAGGAGGAGAGGGTTTTCTGTGTACGAGGCAGTTGTAACATTGCCTCAAGATTCCCAGATTCACCAGCTGGACCAGAGAGAAGATTGACAACTGACCTTTGGACATGCTAGAATAATATTGGGAATTCCTTAATTGAAAACCAGGGCCAGTGGGGAGTGAGGGTGTAGTGCTTTTAATTTTTAGTGCTGACTTATATAATTGCTTTAGTGAGCAAGTGCCAGGTAACTTTAAGTGCAATGTGTTACAGGTAACTTAAATGCAAAAATGACAAACAGTAACTTTCTTTCAAGTGAAACAAGGAAATAAGTACAGTAAGCAATGCAGATATCACTAGTGATCCACAGAAGCGCTGAGAAGCCGCCTATTAGGTGGAATTAGCGTTCTAGGGAAATAAGCAAACAAACAACAAGCATATAAACAAAGCTAGATTCAGCAGGCCTGGATCTAGTCTATGCTACAGCAAACAAGGCGTACCAATTTCAGTAAGATACAGTTCAAATATTCAGGCACTATAAACCTTTAACCAGAAATTCCCAGCTCAGAAGGGCAGAGTCAAGCCTCTTCTCCCACAAGAGTGCAGACCACAAACCTTCTTAATGTAAAATAACTGGCCTGAAGCCCAAGTGCTTAAACCAGAACTAATACACTAAGAATAACAGACACTGGGCTCTCAATCAGCAGTTCCCAACTTAGAAGGATGAAAGCTACCTGTCCTGCCACCACAGTGCATGCCACAAACCTTCCTAATGTAAAACAACTGGTCTGAAGCCCAAGTGCTTAATCCAAAAGACTTAGAATGATAGCTACACTTTAATCAAGTTACTACCAAGCAGTAATAAATACAATTGAATACTTTAGAGAATGCCTGGATTAGTGCTCAAGTTACACAAACAAAGCTAGATCCAGCAAGCCCGAATCCAGTCTATGCCACAGCAAACAAGGCACCAACTTCAGTAAGAAGCAGTTCAGATATGCATGCACTATAAGCCTTCAACCAGAAATTCCCAGCTCAGAAGGGCAGAGTCCAGCCTCTCCTCCCACAACAGTGCAGACCACGAACCCTCTTAATGTAAAATAACTGGCCTGAAAGCCCAAGTGCTTAAACCAGAATTAATACACTTTTAGAATAACAGACACCGAGCCCTCAATCAGCAGTTCCCAACCTAGAAGGATGTAAGCTACCTGTTCTGCCACTACAGTGCAGACCACAAACCCTCTCAGTGCAAAACAACTGGTCCAAAGCCCAAGTGTTTAAACCAAAAGGCTTAGAATGAGTTACACCAAGCAGTAATAAATACAATTGAGTACTTTTAAGATGATGCAAAAGTAAAAAAGTAGGTAGAAACACAAGTACAGTAAAAGCAGATGAAATTTTTTTTTCTGAACAAGTGCTGAGATCAAAGAAACAGATTTGAGTGCTGAAACTAGAAAACTGGCTAGTTATAAGAAAAAAAACTAAGCTAGAAGGCTTCCCTCCAACACAGAAGGGCTTGGGGGCTCAGAAGCCTACAAATAGTCTATACCACTTAACAGGAAAGGCAGGAAACAAGCTTAAAAGTTTTTTTTTCCGTTTCCCAGATGCTCTCTTTGTACACAGTAGGAGTGCCTGAAATCAGAATATGATCTCACTGCACTCAGTTGAGTGAGCAAATGAGATGGGCCCATAAGGAGTATCCAAACACAGATTTACAAGAGGGGTGGGCAGTTGCAAGGCCACTAAGATTAACACCAAAACAAAAACAGGGAGGGTGGCTGGGACTAACTGAAGAGCAGAGTGAAAACTTCCAGTTCAGTTAATATTCCTTCCACACAGTTAAAATCAATTTAAATACTGTATTTTTGGAAAAAAAAAGAGCAGATAAAGGTACTTAAATTCTCTTATACGTCCAGTTGAATATAGCAAGTTCTTAGCCGGCCAAAGCTGAGGTTTTTAAGCAGAAAATATTTCACACTGTACCACTTAAATAGGCAAGGACAGGAAATCAAAGAATGTGACTACCCCCACACCTGTAATTACTAGCAAATAACAAAATTCAGCAAACACTGACTAACTTTCAGTTCAGCTAATATTCCTTCCACACAGTTAAAATCAATTTAAATACTGTATTTTTTTGAAAAATAAAGAGCAGATAAAGGTACTTAAATTCTCTTATACGTCCAGTTGAATATAGCAAGTTCTTAGCCGGCCAAAGCTGAGGTTTTTAAGCAGAAAATATTTCACACTGTACCACTTAAATAGGCTAGTCTGGTTGATATGGGCATTCTGAGACAGTGTAGCAACTGCCTCATGTACATGGACATCCCTCTACTACCACGACCTAGGAACACAATATGCGAGAGATGCAATTACATTACAAACCTAGAATCCTTGCTGTTGCAATCACAAGCCAGTACATCTGGCACTGAGAAGGTTGGTCTGCTCAAACACCACACCTCTAACACCACCCACATCTGTACAAAATACACTCCCACATATGTGGAGGTTCTCAACAAAAACATACCTAAACAACAGAGACCTCCAAGGCAAAAATATACATGCACATCACAAACACAGCACCAACTGCCACACACAGTACACAAGCTTGTCTCTCTCAGCCTCTAAGGCCCAGCCACAAACTCAACATACTAGTCATAGGAGACCATCGTGAGACACACAAAAGTGCCCCTCATCAGGCTAGACAAGGAAAAAGTCAGGGTAAATTGCTTGCTAGAACCTGTCATCTCTCACATACACACGTCTCTCAACAGCAGGTACTGTTATGACTCTGACATAGTCCATGTTGGTGTGAATGACATAAAAGACGTACCTCTCTGGACTACATGAAGAGACTCCAAAAACAAATAGTTCTGCCACCAATTCCACTTAAAAACACTTGAAACTTGAAAACTTTAATAAAATATACAAGATAAAATAAAATAAACACACTGGCTCATAAACCGGATAAGCACTTTCGGTATAATACCTTTTTCAAATCCTCTATATGGAGAGAGACATGATTGGGCTTGCTGAACATGTGTCCCAGGCAAGTATGTCCCTAGCCTTAAGCAGCATCCTACTGTCACCCAGAATGATACCTCAATATAAACTGAAAATGATTAACAAGTGGCTTAGTTTCTTAGGTTCATAGGTTAGTACTAGGCTAACTGCCCCTGTGGGTCATTTTAAGCCTAGTCAATTACCCCATGTGAGAATTTACCCCATGTGAGAATTGAATCCTGCACCTTGTGTCTGTAAGGTGAACACCTTAACCATTATGCCAGCCCTTATTGTCTAGTGTCATTCCAAGGGGATCCAGTACCAGACAACCTGAGAGGGCATGATTGACAGATCACAATGCTTTGCCAGAGATGGCCTTCATCCGTCTCCCCTGGGCTTCTGGCAAAGGCTCTTGCCTCCCGCATAATGCCTTTTTTAGACAAAGTCATGAGGACAAAATTACCAACATGAAAAATTCTTCTAAACGAAATTTAAAGGTAATGTTGCTAAACGGTATGAGTCTTAACATGAAACTGCACTCATTGCAAGTATTCCTCGTCCAAGAAGATGCTGACATTTACGCAGTCACTGAATCCTGGTTCAAACCTGCAGAGCGCACCCCAACCTTATCAGGTTACTCGTCCAACCATACTTTCAGACCCCAAACGGAGGGCTACAAATTCAAAGGAGGTGGAGTTTCAATTCAAAGACATACACACCTCCGGGGTAATCGAACAATATGACACACAGGAGACACTCCAGGTGCAGTTAACTGTTGACAAAACACCTATTCAAAATCATAACTAGCTACAAACCCCCAACCATGACTCAGGATGCCCACTCCACCTATCTGTATTTACTTGAATACATCAAGATTCAACCCTCTACCCTGATCCTGGGCAACTTTAAACTATCCAACCAGAGTGGAAGAATTATTCTAACCCAAACATGAATGCCCAGAGATTCCTTGACTTCATCAGTGCCAATGCACTGGATCAGCTGGTCCCCCCCCCCCCCAAGAGCTGAAAATATCCTGGACCTGTTACTACAACACGAGTAGCCACTGTAACAGCCCTACAGTGTCATCATCCTCCTTGATAAGATCCGACCACAAAGCAATCACTTTCAAAGTCACCATCTCCCCTGATCCCCCTGCAAGGGGGTCAAAAAACCTTTTCCAAAGGAGACTGCAACCTCCTGAGAGCAGGTATAAGCAGCTTCACAGCCACCATCCCTTCAGTTGGAACAGTCCATGTCTACACCAAAAAACTATATACGAGCACCTACATAGCTGCATGGACTCAGCAATACCTGACAGAACCAAATCATCTTCCTCAAGGAAGAGTAAACCTGTCTGGTGAACAGCAGCAATAAACAAGCTATATAATAAAAAGGAAAAAAAATGCTGACCAGATGCCAAGTTGGAAGCAATTTCTCCTTTGTCTGAACAGGCAAATAAGGTCACTGGTGAAATCCTCTAAGGCCAACTTAGAGTCCAAACTGGCCACATCCACTAAGGGGAATCACACAAGGCCTTCCTTCACGTACACCCACAATTTCACACAATTTCAAAGGTAACACCCAAATCTGCTCTGAACTGGTAGTTAAGAACACCACATACACAAATGCCACAGATACAGCCAACTTGCTGGCAGACAGGTTAATTAAAAACTTCAATCCACTGCCCCCCCTCCCCATCAGTAAACCAGGACATCCCAAACATCTGCCCCCCCCCATCACCAGGAAGCAGATCTTTAAAGCACTCTCAAAGGCAAAAAATACAGCCTCCATGGGACCCAATAACATACCTGCTGTGTCCTACATGAACTCAGGCAAGAGCTCGCAGCACCATTAAGCACCCCATTTAACCAAAGCCTGAGCATAAGCTTCGTCCCAGCCAAAATGGAGGACAGACACTTTCATCCCTCTACACAAAGGGGGAGCATCCACTGACCCAGGCAATTACAGGCCCATCAGCCTAACTAGCCTGATCTGCAAGGCCATGAAATGCATTATCATGGAACTTATACACAAGGACAGTGGCAACCTCCAAACACTTGACTCCCAGACAGTTAGGTTTTGTCAAAGGTAGATCATGCCTGTTAAATTTGGCCAACTTCTTTGAAACGGTCACCAAAGCCATGAATGAGGGGAAGACTGTGCACACCACCTACCTTGACCTAGCCAAAGCCTTTGACACTATTCCCCACTCAGCCATAATAAAATAAAATCTCCCAGCTAAGCAGCAACCCATACGTTACCAGATGAGTAACTGGTTCATTGATAGAATCCAGTCAGTCAATTAGGGAAAGCCACCTCTAGTAGTAGACCTGTAATGAGTGGCGTACCCCAAGGATCAGTCTTGAGGCCCCTACTGTTTGGGATATACTTTTCAGAGGTGCAAGTCAAAATCAGTGGTCTGTGGCCAACCACATTTGCAGATGACTGCAAGCTGGACACTGTCTTAATTCCCCTAGTGATGAGAACATCCTCCGAGAGGAACTTTAACGACTGGTGCCAGAAGCATGGCCTCAATCTGAATGCCAAGAAAGGCATCATTATCCTCCTTTGGGGAAAATGGCATCCCCACCAATTAATCACATTAATCAGAATGTATTAAGCATGTAATCAGTTATGAGGTACTTGGGCACCCTGGCTGATAGCAACCTGACTTTTGACCACCACACTGCCTCCATTGTACGAAAGGCTTTCTATATGGCCCACCACGTACGAAAGGCTTTCTATATGGCCCACCACGTAAGTAAGTGTATTTCATCCAGAAACAAGGAGGTCACAACATCCCTGTACTCCTCCCTTATCAGACCAATTATCGAGTAAAATGCCCCCTCATTTGGCATGCATCTTGCTGAGCACATGCAGCAGCTGGAGAGACCACAGAGGTTCCTGACCAGGAAAATCCAGGGTTTCAAACACCTATCCTATACAGACTGACTAAAAGCCATGTCACTCTACTCAGTCTTATACAGACTGCTCAGAGGTGACCTGTGTCTGGCATACAAGTCCATCTTAGACCCAGCCTTGATGGAGTTGCTGCATATCAGTAAGCCAAACTTCACTCGCCCAACCTGCATGCAAGGCCTCAACCTGGTCTGTGACATTAATAGAACTTATTGGCAGGATATATTTGTGTCCCAAATACTCCATCCGTGGAATAGACTACCCCTCACTGTCAAGCAGAATACCTCACAAGACTTCTTTAAGAGGAACCTGTATGACTGGAGGGAAAACAATGTATTCCTGGGATCCCACCTATGTCCCTGCTGGAGAGGGAAACAGGTGCTGACTTTGTGGGAACATGGGAGAAATTCTTGGTTAGGCTCACAAGTGCCTCTGGGCCAACAGCTTAGTACCGCCCTTTGAACCTATGAAAATCAAAATCTATAACAAGTGTAATTAGAGTACTGAATATTTTAAAGGGGATAAAAAGAATCGATTGAATCTTCAAACAATTAAGTTAACAAATTACATAATTGTAAATGGAATTTCTTTTAACAATACATGCAGAATGCCCAGGAGGAGTAGAGGTTTAAGGGAATGCAGAAATAAGCAATTTTTGTCAAGTTGGAGTGACTGAAAATTGTTAAAGAAAATGTATTGGTACACTGAATGCAAACAGTGAAAACATGCCAGCATGATGTATTCTATTAAAGTATGTGTACCCATGTTACTGTTAAAAGTATGATTTAATAAATATGAAAAACATGGAAAACTACGTCAATCTTAACTCTAACCTCGACCTCAGCTAATGCTGTCTCTGCAGAGTTGAAGACATGCCCACAAACTTCAAAAGATTCTATTGGTGTTGATGTGATTGCCTCCAAACTTGGATAGCCTAGCTCAAGAAGGTATTTGGTGGAGGGGGTGGACTAGAGGGTAATGGAGTAGAACCAACATGAAGACCTCTTAGCATGGGAGCAAAGGCAAACAAGAAAACACCTGTTCCACCTCCACAGCAGGGGATAAGACATCTGGCAACAGCTGTTTATTTCCTTCTTGCCATACCACTTTCTTCTAGCATCTAAACTGCCACTCAAACTCTGGTCATCTGGGTCACAGTCAAGGCTCTGTCCCTTTACACCATACATTCACTCCAAGAACTTTTCTCCTGCTTTGTTTAAAAAAAAAAATCTTTATTAAAACATCAAATCACTTATGACGCAGTCAATCATATGTTTTGTTTTCTTTTATATAAATATAGACATATTTTAGTTGCCAACATTATACACCACTTATAATCTATCCAGTCATTGTTGGTCAAACATTACATAGCTCATTCACATCCTGGCTTCTTTTAAACCTCATTCCTTCCTCAAAACATTACTCTGCATATATTGTGCCCACAATTCCCATTTTTCTCTCTAAAATCCCATTTCCAGTTTTCTCTCTGTTACTATATTTATTACTTCTAGTGCAGCTGGTTTAGACTTTGAATTTCTTTTTCGGCAGCCACCATAATTACAGCAAAGCCTTACTAGGTCTAGGCAATTCTGATTCGGTACATATGTCTAGGCAATTCTGATTTTGTACATTTCCTTGGTTACATTAATTTGCTCGCCCAGCAGACTACTCCATCAGAATTTTTAAGTCTGCCAACTCATTACACTCCCAGAAAATATCCAAACTGATAAAAAAGAGGACCGTGAGATACCACTGAGCAAATTCTTTAATGAACTGAGTGCTTTCATCAGGCGTTCGACCCCTAGACTTCTTCAGAATACATTAACAAAATCACACACATTCCTGACCAGTTAAATGCAAAATGTTGCAGTTACATGATGTTAAAACAATCAATTTATTGGTTAAAACTTCACTATACATGAAAAGGGTTACAACAAAATAAAATAAAACAAAACATTCAATGAATGTTCTATGCAGCAGGTTGTCCTGTTTAGTGTAGTACTAATGTTGTAAATGCACGGACATGCATTCAGTAAGTGTTTTTTATTTATAACATGGTTTCACGTTATTAGTGTTTAAATAATAGGTATAGTTTGTTTTTTTTATTAATTATGTATTCAAGATTTCATGGCTTATTAACTAGGCAATGGCATATTCAGTCATGTTCATTTTAAAATGTATAGCAAAGTTTTAATCAATGTATTGATTGTTTTAACATCATTTTGTTAATGTATTCTGAAGAAGTCTAGGGGCGAACGCCTGACGAAAGTACTCAATTCATTAAAGAATTTGCTCAGTGGTATCTCACTGTCCTTTTTTTTTTACTCCCAGAAAATATGTTCCCAATAACCTCTTTCTTCCCCATCACATCTCCAACATTTGCGTCTACCTGAGGAAAAACTTTCTGGGGGTCTACTTGGGGTAAAGAAATACCTATGTAAACACTTCCAGGCAAAGATACTAAATCTTCTTCACTCTGTTGCATATTTGGGAGACATACACACATCCCTCATTGTTTTTGTAAATTGCTTATATAGTCTCTTTTCCCAATCATTTCTAAACTCCTCCAACTGATTCTTATACTTATCATACAATATTTTATATGCCCTATAAAAAAGATAACTACTGAACAGCCGCTTCTGTTCTACATTCTACTCAAAACTCTACCAGTACTGGCCTTAAGCGTTAGGATCCCCCTATTTCTTTTTTGCCTATACTCACATCAGTCATAGACAGGAAAGGCAATCTTTAGCCTGCAGACCTAATAAATTCTTTGCCTCTTCCTATTCTATTACCAAACCCTCTCTAATTACTCACTCCTAATATCTTGGTTCCTTTGCCAGTTCTCTCCAATAAATTTAAGCCCCCTATCACCTATTGTCTGTATCCTTAATTGCAGTCATCCCTAGGAGCAGAATTTTCTTTCTCCATTCCAGTATTGGCTTAGTTCTTAGAATACTTTGCTATTTCATGAAAATAGTACTCTGTATGGTTATGTTACTCTCCTTAAGTATCTGCATCGAAAAGCCCACTCTCTCCTTGTTTCTCGAGCTTCCTCCCTGTTTGAACATCCCTTTCCACTTTGAATTATAGCTTTGTTTGTGCTGTATACAGGAGATTTAAATGTGCAGCTCTAAAATACCCCTTTAAGAACAGGTATTCCCCAAAACACATTGCTCTACTAGAAGAATCAGCTTACCACCTTCCCCTCCCAAATAAAATCCTTCAGCTCTTTATTAAATTGCTAACCACAACTTCTCCTCTTGTTTTTAAAAAATATGCCTGACCTGCATATAAAACTAAAGGGACTAAAATTATTTTAGCGGCTAGTACCTTGCTATCCATATCTATAAAACCGAGCTTCCAATTTTTCAGTTGTTGTATTACCTTCTGTTTAGTCTCTTCCCACGTATCCTTAGCTGCCACAACAGACTTCTAAAGTCCTTAATTTTATCATGTCCCCATAAATATGGATATTAAATCAACTCATGTGTGGGTATGTAGTTTACAGCTATTGCCTTTATTTAGCTTCATTAATTTTGTATCTCAAAAAGACTTGAAACAGTCTCAAAAATGTTTCTCAACACTGAGATGCCCTTTTCTGGTTTTATCAGGAATAAATATCTGCAAATAAAGTCAGCTTTTCTTGACTACCAAACCAATTATATCCTTGAATTTCAGAGTCCCTCATTTTATTTATTTATTTTTTTGCCAATGGCTCTACATATAATACAAATAAAGGGGAAGAGAGCACCCATGGCTTGGGTCCTCTGCTCAAACAGAAATTATCAGAGAGGAACCTACCACCTTTAATTTTTGCCTCTGATCCTCCATAGATCCTCCTAATCAGCCTTAAAATTTTATTAGGGAATGCAAATGCTTCCATTGACCTGCTCATAAAATCGCAGCTTACACTTTTGAATGCTTCAAGACCCACCAACAGTGGTATTTTCTTACATTCTGCTTCCCCTCTAGATCATCACTGTTCATGTTGTCAAATGTTTGCTTCCCCTCCTCAAAGCCACAATGATCCACAAGTATCAAATTTGGCACAGATTTGCCATTCTTTTAAACCATTATAGACAAACACCGTTTGATCATGGTGTAGAATTGAAATGGGCCTATATGAAGCTGGATTTGATAATCTTATCCTCTTTAGGTATTACAACCACCAGCACTTTCTTCTAGGATGTTGGTGCTTTTCTTAAAATACTGTTAAACAAAATCTTCCAGATCTTGATCAGTTTTTTGCACTCTTAGCTTGCAAATTTCCACAAGAATACCATCTGTTCCTGGGGACTTTCCTGTAGACTAGTGATACAAAATCATTTTTATTTCATCTTCTCCTATACTGTTAGTAATTGAGCCTCATCTACCTCTAACAATGCCATATTTAATTCTTCCATAAACATTTCCATTTGTACCTTTTCTTGAGTTCCATATTCCTCTACTTTATACAGATTTTCATAAAATTTCCACAATATTTGTAGCACCTTTACAGGATCTCGTTATAGGCTCCCTAAGCTTGGTGGCAACCATTTCTACTCTGTTGCCCAAGCCCAAATCGTGCTTAAAAAGTTTCTGCTCTAGAGTTACTATCTTCATGCATGCTATCAAGGCAATCCCTTATTTTCTGTTTAGCAGTCTGCAATTGCTATTCTAGTTTTGTGAGACCCCCCCCCCATTCTGCAATACTTTAACCTTTGTCAGTCCCACTAAATATTTTTTACTTCTTAACCATCTCTTTATTTACACCTTATTTTTAAAATCCACATTTAAATTTTATCCCACTCCATATCTGTATTTTCAGAAAAAAATTCTACCTTGTGTAGCTCCTTGCAAATAATTTCTATTACCCATACTTAAAATTCCTCCCTTTTCAATAAACAGTTAGGAAAGCACCAGTGCTTCATTTTATTTAATTACCCTGCATTTTTATTGTAGTTACTGTTAGTGCATGATGTGAAATAGGTATTGGATGTGTATCAAAACGTCCAATTAAAGGCACATGTTCCTGTGAAATTTAAGTTCCGTGTAGCCTAGACCTGTTTTTGCATCTTGGGTAATATGCAAATTCAGCCCAGACTCCTACTACTGAATTCACATCTTCCATGCCAAATATTTTAATAAATTTCTTCAAAAATCTCACCTCTATGGTTATTTTCCCTTCTTGGCCCCCCAAATACATCCTCACTGCTGGATTCAAATTCCACTCCCCATCTATAAGCAATACTCCCTGCTGAAAGCAGATTATTTCTCCAAGAATTTTCTTAAATTCCATTCTAGCAGTTTTAAGTGTAATGTAAATGCATCCCACTGTAATCCTCCTCCCTTTCCAGGGCCCCCTAGTACTAAAAAATCTACCATTATCTTTTTTATCCTTTCCTATTACTACATACTACTGCTGAAGCTCCAATTTTAGTTAATACAAGTACTCTCCCCTTTTCATTTGTCCCAGATATTCTGCTGAATAACCATACTGAAAAATTTATCAAATTCACATCCTCAGTTCTTCCTAAATGTGTCTCCTGTAGGACAGCTATTTGCACTCTACATTTTTTAATATAGTTCACTACTCTTTGTATAGATCTGCAAGACCATTTTCACTTAAACATAGAAAATGTCATTATGTTATGAAGTTATTCACACCTGTTATGTGCAACAGCTTTTTTTTTAAATGTCCAATTCCAGCTTATGTATTATATTGCACATACTGCTTGGTAGGTTGATTTTTTATACACTTGTTTCTTGTCATATCCACTTGAACCTATGTCACATCTTACAAAACTTTTAGTTTTAGTGAAATCCCTAGGAGAAAAACACACACCCTCAGAGCACCCATAAAACCTATTAACTTAATACTAAACACACAAAACTATATACATCTTTAAATATTGAAATGCAACTCTCATAACAGAAACAATTGCCCCAGACAGTTGCATTCTCAAACTTGGATTAACCTTTAAGTAAGGATATCCATGCTAAGACGAATGGACATCTACCACGTGCCTTTTTTGTCGTTTTTTTATTCCACTTTGAGATTGGGAAAACACATGAATGCTTTCAGAAAACATCATCTCCTAGCCACTGAAATAAGTATTCCGTTTGTACTGCTCCTTAGCAAATTAACTCCATGGAAACATTAGAACCAGATACACAGATGCCTCTCCAAGCACTCATTTGCTAGAGGAAAACTTTTTTTTACATATTCAGTGTTCTTCATTTGCTGCCCCTTAAACTTGTTACTAGATCAAGCAAAGGGGCTTAATCCAGTCATCCCCCTGTGCAAGGGTAAGAAAAAGCACATCAATTTTTCTTTTATAATACTCTTTTGACGAGACTTTTCTTCAAATTTTGCACAGCAGTACCTACATTTCTTAAAACTGAACAAAGAGGGAAAAAAGGGAAAAAACATGGGCACCTGTTTACTTTAGTATCCCTATTACACTATAAAACAACAGAGAAAGCTTTACTTTATGGCATGGAGATTATATCATGCATTACAAAAATACTATTAACAAAATTTTGTTTTAATTTAAAAGATAATTCTTTACTTCCTCTTCCCCCTCCTAACTGCTCTTCCAAACACCAAAGACATGAAGTAGGGCGTATGTTTTGGAGTCCCCTACAAGTTTACCAAAGACAAAAAAAGTCCAATATTGCCAGCTTTTCTTGATCTGTCATTTCACAAATATAAATAATCCCCTCTAATAACACAGTTTGTCAATATCAGAGTTGCTAGTTTTCCTCCAGCTGATCTCCATCTCATAAATCCAGTCTTTGCTTCATTTCCGACATACTCGCAGTTCTTCTAGTCAACTCTTTTGCTTTTTTTCCCCGTCTCTCAAGCATTTTTCTTTGAAACACTGGGAAAAGTTTCACTGGCACAGTCTCTCTCTGAGCTTTATTACTAGAAGATCAAGAAGGAGAATCTCCTTCAGATTCATAGCTCACTTTTTGTTGGCCAAAGCTTTTGTCATTTCCTCCTTAACATGTTCTGTAACAAAGAATTATTTTGACCCTCCAGGAAAGAACAATCTGAAAAAAGAAAAAGCTGGATACAGCAGCTTAATCTCACACCTGCTTCTCGACAGTCTGTGATTAGTGGAATAAATTTAGTCCTCTTCTGCCTGGTATTCAGCAAGTAATCATTCCACAGATACTATCTCCCACTTTTAGTACTTTATATGAATCAACTCTTTTCTGCTGGTAAGATTGCATCTTTACTATTAAAGGTCCATGCTGTTTTCTCATGGCCAGGTTTGGAGTACACACACAATATGCCCTTTCAATTAACAATTCCTGATGTGGAATAACTGTCCAGCTGCTTATTTGTGCTTTCATAAAATTAATACAGTCTGTTCATTCCAGCTTCTATGGTACAGCAAAGAAATCTCACCTGCAAAGCAAATCAGATAGCTTGTAAAGTCCTCTAAAGCTAGTTACAAAGCTAAACTAGCATCCCTAGCTAAGAATAAAAAGGCACTCTTTAGTTATGTCCAAAATCTAAAAGGGAACGTCCAACTATGTAACAAACACAGTGGACAGTGCTTCTCATACTGAAGTAGAGGATACTGCCAACTTGCTAGCTGACAGATTTGGTGCAAACTTCACACCCGTATCCTCACCAGCCATACCTGCTACCAGTCCTCTACCTAGTATCTCTAAAGATCACGTCATATCCGTGCTCTCCAAGGCCAACAACACAGCTTCTATGAGACCAGATAACATCCCAGGCTGCTTACTTAATCTAAAACAAGATCTAGCAAAACCACTTGGTAGTGTCTTTAACTTCAGCCTGAGCACTGACTTTGTTCCAGCAGAGTGGAGAACAGCAACAGTAATCCCCTTGCACAAAGAGGGTCCATCAACCGACCCCAAGAACTATAGACCCATAAGCCTAACCAGCCTTATCTAAAAGGGCCATGGAAAGAATCACGTGCCTTATCAACAAAGACATAAGCAACCTTTAAATTCTTGACCCAACCCAATTTGGCTTCCCTGAGGGTAGATCATACTTCTTGAACCTGGTGGACTTTTTCGAGAATGTCACCAAAGCCCTGGATGAAGGTAAAACAGTACATACGGTCTATTTTGATTTAGCCAAGGCTTTTGATACAATCCCCCACTCGGGTATCATTCAGAAGAAAGCTCAATTATAGCAATTGAACAAAAGGGCAATAAAAGAAAGTCATACGGAACAAAGATCCTCTGTTGCTAAACAGTCATAAAGGAGAACTGTAAAAAGAGGAAGAATCTAAGTATGGGACGGACTGACTACAAAAACATATTTGATAATATCCCACAGTCATGGAGAAGACAGTGCTTAAAAATGTACAAAATACATCCTACACTGATCATGAAACAGTGGCAGACCATTTTGCAATTAAGGCATGTTAAAGGACAAATTATTACTCCAGGGATAAAAATTCAAACGGGGATATTCAAGGGTGACTCCCTGTCACCACTGCTACTCTGTCTTGCCCTTAACCCTTTAAGAGGTCTACTTAACAGATTAGGCCACGGCTATAATTAATCTCCTAGAAAACAGCAAAGTGTAAATACCTCTCATCTTCTCTGTCGAGGATTTAAAACTGCATAGCTCATCAGATAAGGAACTGACAGCACATCTGCAAGTAGTCAAAACTTTTTCAGATTATATAAAAATGCAATTTGGTCTTGATAAATGTGCAAAAGCAACCTTATAGCAGGAAAACTACAGCACCAAGAAAACTTCAGTTTGGGACAAGAATTTGATACAAAAAGAACTTGAGCAAGAGGGAGTGTATAAATATTTGGGAATTGATGAAGGATCAACAAAACATGAACAAGCGAATAAAACTTGGTAAGAAATACTTTAGAAGACTTTAATCCTGAAAACAGCGTTTGACATCTAGGAACAAAATTTAAGCTTACATTTTTGGAGTGATTGACTGGCCCCAAAATGTGCTGGACAGAGACAGGAAAACAAGGATGATTCATGCTCACCAAATGATTTATATAAAAAAAAAAAAATTAATTAGTGTATACCAAGATTATATATTCCCCGTTCTGAAGGAGGTATGGGCCTCCTTGAAACGGATTACATACAGATCTGCAATCGTGGGACTGCACATATCTGCTGACCTCACAAGACCCAAACGTAGCAAAAGTTTTGAAACATGAGGAGAATAAATCTAAGATAACTTCCCCTCTCAGTCTAGCAGAAGCATATCATTGTCAAGCAGGAATAGAAATCAAACGAGAAGTAGATAAAAATCAGGCAGCAAATGAATGTGCCAAAAAACAAAAGAATGAATATAAGGTGAAGGATCAGATGAGAAGACAAGAAATGTGGAAAATGCATAAATATAGTTGTAGGTATAGAAAACTTCTGGAAGAACCTAATGTTGAGCAGGATCTAATGCAGGAATGGTTAAGGAGAGGCAAATTCAAACCAAAAGATGAAAGGCTAATAAATGTCAGCCCAAGATAGTAGGCTACGTACACATTGTCCACTGAACACGTGGGACAAATGGACAAATGTAGGTTTTATAAAACAGAACTGGAAACAGTCACACACCTTGTTGGTGGTTGTGATATACTAAATGGCAGAAGGATTGTATGTTGAAAGGCACAATAATGTGGCAAGACTGTTGCACTGGGGATTCTGCAAACATTAGAATACTAAAGTGGCCAAAAATCACTGGAAACAGGGAATCACCAAGCACCATAGAAAATGACGTTTACATGACATGGGATCACCAATTACCAACAGTTCAAAAGATAGATGCAAGAAAACTAAATATAGTGGGCCATGAAAATAAGACAAAAGTAGTATTTTATAACTGAAATCACTACACCCAGTGACAAGTGTCTTGCCTACAAAGACAGTCATACAATATCAAGATTTGCAGGTATAAACGAGAGCAATTGGAAGAAAAATACTCAGACAGCTCCAATAGTAGTAGGAGCAACGGGTCTTATAAAAATTAATCTACAATCTTACTTGTATATGTTACCAATACACGCAACTCCTTACGAATTGGAGGAGTCATTACTGAACACATTAAGGGTGCTGCGAAGGGCACTTCTGACTGACAAAGATTAAAACAATACTAATTTCATGAACTTTTAATCACTCTTTGACTTGGGAATAGAGTCCATGGCACTAGAAACCCAAACTATTTGGAGAAATTAAATGATTACAAAGCTCTTTTTTGCATGTACCTCACTAGACACTTGCTGCAGCTAGAGAGACCACAAAGGTTTCTCACAAAGACAATTCAGGGCATCCAAAACATGACCTACATGGAAAGACTGAAAGCCCCGTCACTGTACTCTGGATATTACAGGCCACTGAGAAGCAACTTGTGCCTGGCTTACAGGGCTGTGTCTGACCCTGCCCTAATGGAAATGCTACACATCTGAAAATCAAATGGGACAAGAGTAATTTACTCCAGGGATCTCATCCCTAGCCCGTGACATTAATAGAGCATGCTGGAGAGACATATCTCCCAGAGATGGACGCTCCTCTGGAATAAACTCAATTCACATGAAGCAGAGCTCCTCAATGACCCTATTCAAGTGCAACCTACACAAAACTGGATGAGAGACTGTAGGTTCATCCTGGGGGTGGTACCCATGTCCCTCATGGACAGGGGAATCTGAGCTGATCATAGACTCATTCTGAGAGTAACAACTACCCATCAAGGTCAGTTAGGGAATATGAGTATAACATGGTTAGGCTTGAAAATGCCCTAGGGCCATTAGCCTGGAAACTTCCTAGAACCTACATGCTCTGCCCTCTAATTCTATTACTTTTTGAACAATTTCTTCTGGAGAAGTCTCCTATTCAGACAGCCTTTTCTTCATTTCAACCACTGATTTTTGCAGTTTTATCACCTCATCTGAATATTTGTTTAAAGTTTCTTCAATTTTTTTTCCAGCTGTTATATTACTTGATATACTCCTTCAGTGTTTCATTTATTTTAATCAGGTCCAAGTATATTTGACTTACTTTTTCCTCTAGGTTACTGAAGTCATGTCTAGCACCAAAGCTGGAGCTTGAACTGATTTTTGCTGAACAGCTGCAGATGTCTTCCCACTCTGTTTTCTCCTCACCTTTTGTGATGTTCTTTGAATTTCTTTTTTGCTGGCATCCAGACAGTGCACTTTTCTAGCCAGTTACTGAAATTTACCCAAAAATAAATGAAATGGCTCTTTTCTGAGTTTGTTTTCACAGTGGGAGAGCTGAAATTAAGCTGTTACAAGGTGTGCAGCCATCTTGGAAGACTGCCTTTTTTTTTCCCAGTTATTTTTCTCTGATTCCAGACTACAAAGCCTTACCCAGGATACGATACCCAAATGGCTTACCCCTTCTACAACAGGAAATAGCCCTACAGCCAATTAATTCCTCCTGTGATGAAAGCTGGGCACCAGAAGTGTTGTCACCACCTGTAGAGTTTTTTTTCCTATTACACCTTAATTTTCCCACTATACATACTTGTAGAAACAGAGCTTATCACCTGCCAATACAACCCCTCTAAAGGGCCTGACCCCTTGTAGCAAGCCACTGTGTCTCTGAATCTTCATTAGGGTTTGTAGTACAGACTCTGCACCCTGGACATGCACTCCCTCACTACAGCACCCCCCACCCCACCCCACAAAGGAAAGAAAGTGATGCTTCATTGGAAAACCTGGTAAGGGGAAGTGGAGAACTAACTGCTGTCAACAAACAAACTGAAGCCAGTTCATCAAACACACAGTGTGGGCTTTTCCCCACAATGCCAGTGAACTGGTACTTACAATTAAGAACTTGAAATAAGCACCACAAGCCTCTGTGTACCTCAGAATTCAATTATGTTTTTCTAGGAGCATTTTATACCTCTCATAACTGCCAGCAAGCAAGACTCCTCCAATCAGAATCAGCCCAATCATTATCCCATACTTGGGAATTACCCCCCCCCCCAACTACAGCACATAGACAAAAGCCGACTAGAAGGATGCTCATGCCCTCCGCTGTATACACACAAGGAGGACAACTGCAGAGACTAACAAACCCCTGGTGGGGAGAATAAGTTAACCACATCACCTGAGGAACCCACAGGTCATTCCCCTGTGGCTTCATAATCTCATACACTTGTGAATGAAGCTACCAACAGGAAGTGTCTCAGTGAGAAGAAAGTCTGTCCAAGAATGCACACTGTGTAATCACCACTCACCCAAAGTGCTGTGAATTGTTGGAACCCACCTTTCCCTGAGGTAAAACCCATCTTCACATGCTAGGTCCATCAAGCATCTAACCACTAACTGAAGTCAAGTCGCCCGGGCAATAGTTACAAGCTTGTGACTGTACACCACATTTGTTGGTAGTACTCTGCCATTTGACAATCTTATTTATAATAAATGTTTTGCAAAGAACTTTTCTGTTAATCATATGAGCGAGTAACTGCAAGATAGCAAGACCAGCTATGGCTAGACCTCTCTTGAAAATGGGATGAATGGAACTCTTTTCAAATGTCTGCACCTCAATGCTTCAGAGTCATCTGCTACAATCTCTCTCAGATATACAGTACATAGGTACATATATACACACGCATACAGTATATACACATACTGTGTGTGTATGTATATCTCACCCACTAAAAAATTAACTGCAGCAAAAAGTACACGAGTTGCACTCGTTTTGCATTACAGTTACTTATAATCAATAAATGTAATCTGAAGGGAGAACCATTTCATTTAAATGGATAAACAAACTTGTCCTTTGCAGGGCCTTTTCAACCACAGCCTGAGCTACAAACATGACGACAAGTATAACATACAAACATTTTAATGTAAGCCAGTAAACCAGCAACAAATTAAACACCATGTACAATTTTGTTGCAACCAATTGTACTGAAAGTCAACAGTTCACCACAGGTTCATAGGCAAGTAACGGGCAGTCAGAAGACCATTTCAAGCCTAGTTAAACAACCTATTCAAAACTTCCCTCTAGCCTCAAGGAGGGCAAGACAAAATTGTCCAGGATAGAATATGGGGCTTGTCCATCCAATTATCTAGGTTTACCTTGAAGGTAGCAAAGGTGCTACTCCGTTTGACATGCTGTGGAAGTTTGTTCCACAAGTGAGGGATACGACTATCATGCCAACATGTGTTATCTGCTGATGAAGGTATAGTTCCCTTAGAGTAGTTTGTGCACCTTTTGTTCTGCAGAGGGATAGGAGATCAAATAGGGTTGGATCTTTCATGGCACAAAAGGCTAAAAATAGACTTCCATGGAGAAATCTTAAGAGACTGCGTACAGAGAAAAGGCTGCCAGCTTCTTCCGATTTAAAAGATGAGGGGCCTCAAACATTTGAGTTCTTATGAATCTCTAAGATCTCTCAAGCTGTGTGATATGTCTAGATAAATACATGCCAAACATGTGCATTAATATTTAATAATGGTTCTGATAAGATACGAGTAAAAGGTTATTAAGACTTCTTTGGACCTAGTGGAAATGCCTTTGGAAATTAGATGAGCCAGATAAAAGGTTTACCAAGCTACTGTGGAGACATTATGGCCAAATGATACACAATTAACAAGTATCCAGATCCCTTACAACAGTGTGAATGGATAGGTGCATCTCCTATACAAGTGAAACAGTTTTGCTAACTAAAATGAACTATGCTACATTCTTTCTTACATTTAATTTGAGAACATTGTCCTTGCACAAAGTTGTTAAAATGGTCTACAAGCTGTATTGAAGCAATTGTGAGTCAGATGAAGACCAAATAAACACTCAATTTGAAGTCATCTACAAACTTAAGTTAACCATGTGCCAGAAGTATTGGCCTGACGGTCTGAGAAATATATGCCAAATAGAAAAGGGCCCAGAACTAAAACCCGTGGTACATTACTTTTTTTGCTTTCAGAGGTGGCACCAGCAACTCTAAACACATATGTTCTGTCAGACAACCAGCTATTCCTCGCATGCTATAAGGATTTACATTCAAGTTTACAAATCTATCAATGCCTGCAAGGGGAATAGTATCAAAGGCCTTGGCTAAGTCCAGATATGCTGTAGGCACTGCATAACCACTATCCACTACTTCAGTTACTTTTTCAAATAAATTAAAGAGATTAATGAAGATGACCTCCCTTTGATAAAGCCAAACTGATGAAGGTCCAGGGTTAAGAGTTTTTTTTAAAATCCAGATTAATGAAGTCCAAGAGCACACTCCATAACTTTACATACAAGACTAGTGGTTGTGCCACCCTTTCATAATGGCATTACAACAGCTGCTTTCCATGTTTCAGGACTGTCTGTAACCAGTAGTGAGGCTTGGATTAAAGAGATTAAGCAGGGGATTCAAAAGGCTGTATTTGGCACTGATTATCAGGCAACCTGGTATGTTGTCAGGGACCATGGATGAAGCATTCTTAGTTTCTGTAAAGGCTGAGAGAATTTGTTCCATAGTAATTAAAGGGGGTAGTTGGGATTGTGGTACCCGTACACTAGCTGTAACTGTGGGTGGAATTACATTTGCACTAAATTTGTTAGCTATATTATTAGCCATTTCCTTTTTATCAGAGAGAGTAGTGCTCAGCTGCAGTAAGGGAATGGAGATGCAAAACACTATGTATCGAGGGTGTGACAATGGCTTTTCCCCAAAATCTGAATTTTTTTTCAAATTTAAGTGGATTTCAAATTCACCTCTTTCAAAGCTTTACCAAACAGCCCACTCATTTTATATCTCCCCACTCTCACTACACCCATTCCTTCCATTACTGGAGTACTTTTATTTGTATAATATACAGATAACATTTTCATAAAAAATGATGCTGTCTGACTGTTCAAATTCACTGCCACAAAATGTGGTGCAACACAGCTGCTGATGTCCGTTCCATAAATAGATGAAATCTGGCCAACACTACCACAATTTGAAACATATTTCACACATGCAAGTGTGTGTGCGCAAATACCCAAGAGCATGAATGACAGAAATTTTATCATCTTGCTGCAGCAATATACCACAAAAAATCAGGACTAGAGGAGGTGACACTTGGGAAGTGCTAATAACCTCTCTGCATCTGTCATGGTGGTACAGTAACAAAGAGCTGGGTACTGTAAATTTTAAGACCATTTTTCTACTGAACAAATGCAGAAGTAAATATCTTATCTGGGCATGGCAGAGGTCATTCATGGCACAAGGCAACAGCATTCACCCAACAGTCATAAAGGGAAAACTTCTGGCAAGTACCACCACACATTAACATAAGTATGACCATATCTCCACGCCAAGATGTATTGGCCAAAACACGTTTCATTCACCATGCCATCATGTTACAGGGGGTCTACTTCAAATAACCGAAGCGCCACGTCACCGACACCCGGAAGACCGAGACGGAACGACCGAACAGGTAGGTTATCGAAAACGCGATATCCTGACAGCTGAAAGACCGACAACGGCAGCGTGTGAGCGCGATACAGTAAGTGTGCGAAAGTGAAATATTTAGGATTGGGGAGCGGATAGGTAAGTGTACGATAGTGAGGGATTTTAGGTTAGGGTGTGGGAAAGGTGAGTGTGCGGTAGTGTCGGACTTAGGGTTCCGGTAAGGCAAGTGTGTGATAGTGACGTAGTGTAGTGTAGGGAAGGGTTAAGTGTGTTAGGGTTAGTATGCAGGTGGAGTGAGTGTGCGATGGTGACGGGCTTAATGTTTTAGGGCGGGTTAAGTGAGTTAGGGTCAGGGTGCAGGTAGGGTAAGTGTGCGATAGTGACAGTGTTGAGGGTTAGGGGTGGGTTAAGTGAGTTAGGGTGCGGGTTGGGTAAGTGTGCGGTAGTGTCGGACGTTAGAGTTAGGGTTTAGGTTAAGGTTAGTGGATATGTTATTGTGTGCAATGTGTAGTTGTCGGTGTAGTGGTGTTCGGTTTTTTGAGTTATTGGTGTTTGTCGGTGTTGTGTGTTTTCGGTTGTTTGGGGTCGGTAACTTGTGTGTCGGTGATTCGGAAGTTCGGTGATAGAAAGTAGACCCGTTACAGGATATTCTTACTACATGTAATACTAGTCTTCAGCAAGTGTATACAATATTTCTAACTGCTGTTAGTTTAATATGAATCTTTAGCTCTACTCCTCTGTCACTGGATAAGTGTTGACAATTGCTGCTCTACCTACTGGAAGCAAGCTCAGAACTGCCCCAGAAACAAACCACCCTTTTGTGGCATCCCAAATTAAACAGGATAGATAACAAAAGATTAAAAAAATATATATATATGGCAAAAAAACAGGAATGGTAACTCCCATAAAGACGAAAATACTCAAAAGTAAATGGGCAACTTAGTGAGTTAATTAGGTCAAGATGTCCTTCCAAGTGAAATACAATCATAAGGCCTTCTAGAGGGATGTCAGAAACTTCAAAGGCAGCACACAGCAATGTGCTAAACTGGTGGTTAATGGTGCCACATTCACAGAGCCTGGCGATACAGCAGACCTGTTGGCGGACAAATTCAACTCCAACTTTATCCCCTCTCACCCGCAACCACCTCCCCAAATAATACCCTCAGACATAACCCTGCCAACTATAACTAGGGAGCACATATTGGCTGCACTCACTACAGTCAAAACCATGGCCTCAATGGCACCCAATAGCATCCCAGGCTGCCTCCTGAATAGTCTAAAATATGACATAAGGACCCCTGGAGTCATTATTTGACTACAGTCTAAGATGGTGCAGTGATGCAGCAGTTTGCATTGTTGCCTCACAGCAAGAGGTCCTCCGGTTCGATTCTCAGTTAGGGTGTCTTCTGTGCGGAGCCTGCATGTCCTTCCTGCACTAATGTGGGTTTCCCCTGGGTGATCCAGTTTCCTCCCACGTTACAAATACATGCGCCTGGAGCATTTCTCCTTGGGCCTTTGCTGAAAAATGGCTTGTTCCAAGTCGGACTTTCCCAGTAAACAAATGTTAAAATAAAATAAATAAATCCAGGCTTTGTCCCACATGAATGGAGGATGGTGAAGATCATCCCTCTTCATAACAGAGGACCTTCAGCAGATCCTGGAAACTACAGACCTATTAGTCTGACTAGTCTTATTTGCCAAGCCATGATACAATACCTCAATCACGCATTGTCAACTAACTTACAGAACCAAGTATAAATCTCTTTTTAAAATGCTGGACAGCTAGCTTGCTCACTGATGTGAACCAGGAGGCAACAGAGAGAGGTCAGTCACTAGTTGGGTCTCCCAAGGCTCTGTGCTAGACCCGCTCCTCTTTGGCATCACTTCTCAGTTGTCAAAGCCAATGCCAAAGGCCTCTGGCTAACCAAGTTTGCAGGTGATTACAAACCAGAAGTAGTCACTAAATCCCCACAAGACAAGAGTACCCTTCAGGAAATTCTAATACAGGCAAACAGTTGGCACCAAAGCCATGGCTTACAACTCAATACCAAGAAATGTATTACAGCACCTTTGGGAAGTCTGCCAACCCAGGTAACTACGTCATCAATAAAACATCCTTAAGAGTGGATTCATTAGTCAGTGATCTAGGAAAGCATGTAGATGGTAACCTAGCCTTCAACCAACACGTGTCAAAAGTAGAAAGAAAATCCTTCTATCTTGCTTAACGTATAAGCAAAGGCATGGTATCTAGGTGCAGACAGGTCATAACAACACTGTACTTGGCCCTCATTAGGCTCATCATACAGTATAATGCTCCCTTCAGTATGTGCCTGGTCCTCATTAGGCTCATCATACAGTATAATGCTCCCCTTCCGTATATACCTGACCAGAAAAGTACAGCAAGTTCCTTACAAAAAGGATACAAGAATTAAACACAATGTCCTATGCTGATCAACTCAAAGTCCTCTCTCTTTACTCAGTCTCATACAGACTTCTGATAGGTGACCTTTGCTTGATATACAAGGCATCCATGGGCCCTGTTTTAATGAACCTTTTGCTCATCCACAAAACAGCATTAGAACTACTAAACTGAAATACCTAAATTTTGTTTGCAACATAAATAGAACACGTTGTTGAGACAGAAATGTTTCTCAAATAATTCCCATTCTCTGGAACAGGGTCCCCATCCATGTGAACCACAGTTCCTCCCTATACAAGTGCAACTTGGACCAACGGATCTGTAATCTGAAACTCATCCCTGATCTGGCTCCTATATACATACATATTTTTTTCTTATACGCATAATAGTCTCTCTCTCAAGAAATTATGTGAACTTTCTGTTACGAAATCTTGTACCTCTAAAGCTTTTTTACCCAGGACTCCTTAGACCTAGGATTAATAAAATAAAAAACAAGTCTCTCTTTTGACTGCCTACTACCTCCAGTACTTTTAGGTCATGCAGGTTTACAGCAGCTTCTTAATAATGCCATCCACTATTTCCTTCAACAGCCACCTAATCATCATGTGCAATCCATAATGGTGTTATAGCCACCCACCACATTGACTTTTGTATCTATTACAACTAAAGAATCTGCAAGTTTCCACCTAGAATCCTGCTAAAAGGTTACATCTAATTGCATGATAACTATAAGAATCAGAAGAGGTTAGAAAAGATTGGGAAGAGAGACTGGATAAGCAATGGAAGGATATATGTATGCCTCCCAAATATGCAACAAAATCTAAAAGATTTAGGATCTTTGCCTGGAAATGTTTACATAGATATTCCTATACCCCAAGTAGACGCCAGAGAATTTTACCTCAGGCAGACAGCAAATGTTGGAGATGTGACAGGGAAGAAAGAGATAATTGGGAACATATTTTCTGGGACTGCAGTGAATTGGCAGACTTTAAGGATGCACTGTCGGAGATGCTGGGTGGGCATATTTGTCTGACAAGGGGGATGATTTTCTGAACTTTGACAGAATCGGAACTGCCTGAACATGTTAAGGCCTTGCTGTGTCTAATAATGGTGGCTGCCAAAAAAAGCAATTACTAGAAAATAGAAATCAAAATCTAAACCAACTATACTAGAAATACTGAATATACTAACAGATAAAGCTGGAATTGAGATCTTTAGACTAGGATAGGAGCAAGCTACATAGAAAAGAATGGGAATTGTGGGAATAATACATACAAGGAAGGAATGAGGTTTAAAAGGCGGCAGGACTTAAATGAGCTATGTCATGTTTGAGTAAAAAAGATTAGGTGAATTGTAAGTGACGTATGTTGTTTGCAACTGGGAGGGTGTCAGTATGGTTTGTGATGTAAAATGCTTGCAACTAGGGTTATATCAGTGTGGTTTGTATTCATTTCTATAAATGTATGACTGCCTATGCAGTAAGGGATTGTTTAAGAAACATCTTTATAAAACTATGTATGCAACTTTGCTTAGGTTAAATGATGTACAGCAACACATGTGAAGTATAATGTTTATTACGTTAATTGTAGTTTGATTACTTTTATATGAATGTAAATTTGCCTGTATCACAAGTTATAATTCAATAACAATGCTTGAAAAAAGTCACATATAGTCTGAGCTAATGAGAAGTCTTAAACACAAGTAATTGCTTCAAGAGAATTGCATGCACTTCTCTCCTAAGCTCCACAATTTACATATGCTGTAGACAGATATATTTAAATGCCTTAAACACACTTCAGACCATCTTAAAAGCATACCTCTCAACTGTAAAGAATTTTACAGAAAGTCCAGATTTTTTTTGCCTTTTGCTTTTTGGGCTGTTCTTCATAAAATGGGGTGTTTTCTGGCAAATCACGAAGGATTAAAGTCGCTAAAAAATGACAGCCATTCGAGTTTCAAACTTCACATCCTTCAAAAAAATGCATGTGAATGCAAAATAGGGCATTTTGCAGCAATACCTAAAATATGTCCCTATTAGTACAGGCCTTGTCCAAAATTCTTGCACTAAGTAGTTGAGAGAATGAAGTAGCTATTTAAAATTTTTCATTCATCAGTTGTGGAAACATACTGTCGGGGGGCATGATTACAAGCATTCTTCGAATTGCCGCCTGTAAAGCACAGTGACTTACTAGCAGAATAACCTTATGGTCCAACTTTATAGTACACTTTAGTTTATGCGGCTAACATTTCTCACTCTGATCTGTAACACTGTGTTAAGTTTTAAAACTGTTTTTCTTTATCTAACAAGAGTCTTCCAACTATATAATATGATTATGCAGTTACACTACAGAATAATTCCACTGAGGTTTCAGTAATTAATTAAAACTGCAAGAAATGACAATCCTCCTTCACCACCCCAAATCTCTAAGGAGTGGCGAAAAAGCTGTCTTTCCTTTCAGTTTCCATCCTCAGCATACTTTACCTCCAGCTGTCGAGATTGTGTTTTTGTGAGCCACTTAACAACTGCAGAAACTGAAACATCCCCCTGTAGAACCAGCTCCAAAACAGCCGCCATTCCATCAGAGCAATTCAACGCTGTTCAATTTCCACACGCGCTCTCCATCCAGTACCTCCCACGTCTCCAAAAACAGGTGGAGCAAAAAGATTGTCAATAGTTTTGGGTGAGCTGCCGAACAGAAAGGATGGTTATTTGAAACAGCTTAATTATTATGGAGAGGCGTGGACTGAAATATCATACACTACGTTAATGTTAGTGCGACGACTCTCCTTAAGAGTCGGAAGTGGGTGGGGTGTAGTGAGTAAATAGAAGAAATTCAGTCTCCGCTGTTTTCTCTGGTCGAGGTTAGGGAAGTTATCGCATGTACTTTTGTTAGTATGTTAATAACAATTTAGTTAGAAATAACCATATGTAGTCAAGAAACTGTTACGTAAAATGGGATGACTAAAAGGCACGTCTTAACTGCATCATATAATAAAACAGAGTACGAGGAGACTGCAGAGATCAATCGTAGATGAAGGGGCGGGAATTAGCCATCAGCTGTTTAATATCTTAGTGAAATAAGGTAAACTGAGGAGGAGTCGTGAGAGGGACGACGGAAGCATTCTTTGCCCTTGATTTGTAGAAACCCGGATGTCCGTTGCGCGGTATTTATTTTACTGAAAATAAAACGCAGTAAAGTTGGAACTCGCGCAAATGGTTAAATGTATTCCTGTCACACTCAACTTATTTTTGGTGTTTGTAAGTTTGATATGGAAAGATTTTTGTTGGGTAACAGATGCTTTTGCAAGGTACTATAAAACAGAGAAGATGACAGAAGAGTCTCCAAAGAGGCGCAAAGCCAATTTCAATGAAGCAGAAACGGAGATGCTGGTTGAAGAAGTACTGAAGCATGAGGGAGTACTTTTTGGTACAGGACCGACTAGGATATCCCCTGGACAGAAGAGAAAAATCTGGGAGAGCATCATGCGCAAGATCAATGTTGTGGCAGCATGCCCAAGGGACGTGGAGGATTTGAAGAAGAGATGGCGAGATCTGAAACGGCGAGACCGCGAAAGAGTGTCCAGGATTTCCTGGAGTATACAAAGCAGTGGCAGTGACCCCCACTCAGTGGAGGATTTTTCAATGAAGGATGAGAGATTTTTTACTTCTTTCCATCCAGACATTGTACCAACAGTAGGTGGAATTGACACACTGGAATTTGCAAGTAATTCCTCTGGTCAAGGGGGTGAGCAAAACATTAGCGGTTTTTGTATGTTATTTTTACTTAGACAATTTTGAAATATTGAGTGCCACCTACAGCCACCATTGGGGTAAGAATCCACTCTGCAAGATCCCATGAAGCTCCTTACTGTTTGGTTTGATGGATAGTAATTGCAGGAGTCCCCTCCCACCAAATCCTTCTCTGTTTGCATGGCATCTGTTTTAAATACTACATCTTGTGAAAATGTTCACATTTCACAATGCCTTTTAATTCACTAGTTCAGCAAAAGATATAACTCCTGATGGATGGCTTACTTTACCTTGGAAGATTGAGTAGTCATTACAATAAAACCTCAGCTGTCCAGTAAAATGTATCACATCGCCTCTGTTAATTGTTGGGTGAATTCATGTATATCCTCATCCTAGGTTACCCAGTTGGTTGCCTGGCCAAACTTTGAACTTTACTGATGAAGATGTCAGCATAGTGTGCTAGCATTCACAGGACAATTTATTTACAATGCCACATTACCTTTTTTTCTCCTTATCCTTTCTTATCTTAGAGTTAGCTAAAGGCCAGTTACAATATTTGGGGTATGTTATTTAACATTTTCACTGTAGAATAACCTGATTTAGACGTTAGCTCATATTTTACCATTGTTTAAGAAACAACCATTTAGCAACTGAGTGAATGCTTTGCAGTCATTTAGTCGAGGGGGAAAGGTTCCCACGTGTTAAAATATTACACCTTGCTGATATGTAGTAAATGGCACGGCAGATAGTTTTGACCTTTTAGATAATATACCAGAAAGTAACTTTAAAAAATCTATAACTCTTCCACTTCAGTTTATTCCTTCCAAAGAGAATAAAATCAAAGAATGGGTGCACTGTATAGCAAAGAAAATAATTTTTGTTGGGTCCCAATTTTTCGTTACATAAATGATAGACCTTTTATTTACAAAGATGATATTCAGGGCATTCACCAGCTTCTTCTAGATATTCATTTTGAGTTATAGTGTACTGTTTTGTGAGAAACAACCAACATCAGTTTTCTTGAACTTGCATTTAAAGGAAGGAAGTTGTATTTTTCTGACATTACTGAAAAAATCAAAGCTAAGTTAAGCCCCCTTAGTTCCACTAGCTGCCATATTTTCATACTCGTTCCCTTTAATATACAAAATTGTTGCATACAAGAAAGGTTTTAATTCAAGAATAATTATCTGAAGCCAGTAACATTACTGCACATTTCTTTAGCATAATGATAGCATTATTAGTGAGACTACTGCTTACTGTAAAGCTACAACTATGGGCAAATGTTGTAACAATTATTGGAAATATGTGATTGTTGACTCTGTTTTGAATAACTTTTTGTCTTTTCCTCTATATTTTGTACAGTAGAGGAAGAAACATTGGTGGCTGTTTGGTTCACAGTCTGCATAAAGCATATTTTATTTCTTTATGATCACAGCAATAGCCACATGGGTGCTTCTTCTCCCTTGTAATAGTTTGTTCATATAAAATGAAATATTTGCTATTTATTAATGACAAACAATGGAAATTCAGGAAAATGGCATTCACATGACACACTTCAGTGTTATTTATGTTATGTCGTGTTCCGGCAGCCTTGTTCTGTAGGAAAAGCTACTTGGGAATTGGTTTCAGGCATATCAGTAAGTAGAGATGTGCAGTACAATACAAAAGGACCGCTGCTCTGTATTAACATAGTATTTCCAAATGGGCACAAGATGCAAGTTTATATTCATACACTCACTGTATTTTATATGTTTATAAATAGCACTATATTAAATGCTTGCTGACATGTACCCTTGAAGTGAAAGACATATCTAAGAATTAGAGCCATTAAACAGATTTATAATTGTATATTCTGTCATGTGGGTAATATATAGTTGGACTGAGAGTATGGAAGGTACAGAAGAGAAAGTACCCCTAAAAAATTTAGAAATTTTGCACATAAATTATGCTTTATAGCTTTTAGAGAAGGCATGTGTTAAAATAATTTGTGACAAAGCACCTCATCAGAAAATGTTTGTCATTAAATGTACTGTATGATGCATGAAAAAAAAAAACTTGAGTAAAAGTATCAGGTAAAAGCAAAGAACTGCAATAGCACATTTTGTCTGGCTACTGGCTTATCAGTCTTCTCCCACCCTTTCTAATATCCTTGAGTTGCTTCTCCGTCAGTTGATCACTTATGTTCATATACTGAACTGACTATGTTAAGGGCTTAAAGTTCATCATGGAGCCAGCTTCCCCCAAACCTTATTAAATGTCTTGGTGTCCACACATTGCTCTGAACTGATATTAAACATTGTCCGTGTGGTGGATTGTCTTACTTTGGGAGTAAAGAATAGTACAGTTTCACAAAAGGAATTGTGACAGACTTATTTCTGCATTTTGTTTGACTGTTACAGAAGACTGTCCTTTTCTTTCTTATGTCTCATGATTTTATGCTGGATATACAACTCTGTTCCAATTCACATTTGATAGGATCTTGAAGGGTCCAATACATATTATAAACTCCAAGTGTGTAATATTTACATTGTTAGCTTAGAATGTTTGGCTAGCTGTCTCACTTGCAATGGAGTCCCAGAGAGATACCACTAGACAAGCCAACTGCAAACAAAATCAGAAAGCGAATCATTGCACTTGATGTAGATGAACTGCAGTTCTCAGACCATAACAATTTGTTTCATTAAACTGCCTGTGTGCAGCCTGAATATAAAATTGTGAGTTTAATGTACAAGTAACAAAAGTACCTATTGTTGATAGATTATCAGACAAAGGTTACAAGAACGATGGATTTATAAGGATAAGTGTAAACAACAAGAAGTACAGCTTAAGAAACTTTAATTGGTCAGAGTATGTGAAGTCACCAACATCTAAAATTTTCTTTGTAGATTACTTCTTTACTCTTTTCAGCTGTCATCATTGCTTGGTAATGCAAGAGAGAGTCATTTGATGTAATCCAGGAGGGGGTTCACAGAAGTATACAGTGGAATCAACGCTGCTTCACCACAAGAAGAAAATGTTTTTAAGATGTTATTTAGAACAAAGTAAGCTATCCTAATACAACAACTCTACATTTAACTTGGGTTCAGATCTTTATTCATGATGATCCCAAAATTGCCAGAATAAAATGTCACCGCCCACCCCACTTAATAAATATAAATGATGGAAAAAAAGACACAACAGCAGACTTTTAAATGTTTATATAAAGGTACAGTGCACTGTAAAATGTTGAAAAGGAATTAAGGGAAATCTGAATATCTGCTTTCCCTGTGCCAGGAGTAAAATTTCAATTTGACTTTTAAGTCGGTGTCTGTCTTCCTCCAGCATGCTGATGGGCAGCATCTCAAAATCAGAGAAATACATTGTACAAGACAGTAGCCAAAACAAATCTGAGGGAATGAGACATGGGCAAAAGAAAGTCTGAAATAGCTCATATAATTTTGCAGTACTATCTAGACACTAACTGTTGTCTAATTTATTAACAAAATAATGGTTACATTTCCAAAGTTTTTTTTTTTTTTTTTTTACATGCATTGTAAGTGAATGCTAGGGTGCACTTGCAGAGGGAAAGTAGACCTGTATCCAGAAAAGGTCCCAGTCCTTTAAATGCACCAGAGAGGTCTCTCTCTGCCTTATCAGTTAGCCAGCATCCTGTTAAATCCCCAAGAAATATATAGTAGATACTCCAAATAGCTGGTAAACAGAAGTTCGTTTCTCAGTCTTTTATTGTTGCATCCAAGCTCTACTTAGTGTTACAGAAGAATACAGGGTTTAATTTTTTTGTATAGAAAATGGGAGTGGCTAGGGCTGGTAGCTAATCTGTGTGTGTAGGTGTACAAGAGTGGGCTGAATCCTTTATTCACAATCATGCTGAAAGGTTAACCCAGTCCTTGCACTCCCACTGGATTATCAGTGAGATCATAAATCTTCAATCAGAATTGTTACAATTCCATTTATAGTTTAAGTAACTTTTGAGTGTTCAGGCACTAAAATGCAGTGTGTAAAACAGGAGTGACCGCAAACCAAAATACTTTAATTCACATGTTAAAAGAGTCAGATGGGTGCCTAAGTAAGTAAAATGCACTAGACATTTGTGGCGCTTTCAAATTTCTTGTTCGGGGATGCAGTCATACTCTTAACGGGTGCTTTCAGTAAAAAAATCATAATGGTAGAGATTCAAGTTAATAATCAAAACTGAAAAGACTGAAACTGCTACATATAGGTTCATAGGTAGGTACTAGGGTATTTGCCCTAGGGCCTATATAAGCCTACCCAAAAAAGGAACCTTGCTTTTGCCACCCAAGAAAATTATTTTCCTGTGCCCCTGTCGAGCACAGCCCCAAAGGTGATCCGCCGGGTGAATTTCCTATTTCCCATCCAATCATCAAGATTTTTCTTGAAGAGTGCTAATGAGGAGCTATGTGAAGTCTCTGGGACAGGAATCTATCCCTCCAGCATGTTCTGTTTATTGTGGTGACAAGATTTAGGTCTCCAGAGCATGTAGCTCGGAATGATTGGGATTTCTTTAAGTGGAACATGTCCAACAGCTCTGGGTTTGACTTAGCTTTGTATGTTGGGCAGAGATCGCCTCTGAGTAGGCGATGTGACAGAGTAAAGCTGGAGTTTTTTGAGACAGTCTGCGTAGGGCATCTGTTTGAGGCTGGTAATCCTCTTTATGAGGTATTTCTGTGGCCTTTCCAGTTGTTGATGTCTTGTGAGGTACATACCAAAAGGGGTGTTGTACTCTATAATGGGTCTAATGAATGACAAGTAGAGGGGGAACAATGACCTCTTTTTTCCTGGATGAGAAACCTTTTGTGATGAGGTGTGCCACGTAGAAGGATTTCCTGACTACTGTGGCGATGTGATTGTCAAAGGAGAGACTACTGTCCACCTGTTCCCAAGGTTTCTTATTACACTTTCAGTGTTAAGTAGACTACCACCTGTGTGGTAGCTTATGGGTACAGAGTTTTTACCAAAGGGGATGACAATGCACTTTTTGACATTGAGCTTGAAGCCATGGCTTTGACACCAGGCATCTGTCTCAGTCACTGCTGGACAGAGGCACAACAAACTAATGGGTACAGTATTTTTTCATATAAGGGGTGGCGTAAGCCACAAAACTTTGGGCTAGGCTTATAAATGGCTTAGGGCAGATAGCCTAGTATAAACCTATGAGGCCCTTTTGTAGGTTGTCCACATTGTTAGGAGTTTATCGCTCCTAGTTTGCGGTCATCTGCGAACTTCGTTAGCCAAAGACCTTCTGTGTTAGCCTGTACTTCAGAAAAGTATATACCAAACAGGAGAGGACCTGGGACTGAACCCTGTGGTACTCCACTTGTCACTGGTCTGAAGTCGGATTTGGAGTCTGCTACTTTCACAGTATGAGTTCTGTCAGTGAGCCAGTTGGCAACCCATCTTGTGACATAGGGATTTATATCTAGTTTAGTGAGTTTATCTAGAATTCCAGAGTGGGGGGGGGGTGGTGTCAAAAGCCTTGGCGAGATCTAGGTAAGCTGTGTGAACCACCTTACCCTTGTCTACAGCTTTGGTGACTTTTGAAGCAATCAGGTTTAGGAGACATGATCTGCCTTTTACAAACCTGAACTGGAAGAACTCTTAACACTAAGTAGTGCTAGTGCTTGGGTGCAATAATAAAGGACTGAGAAACAAACTTCTGTCTACTGGTTATTTGGAGTGTCTATTATATATTTCTTGGGGATTCAATAGGATGCTGGCTGACTGATAAGGCAGAGAGATATATCTTTGGTGCATTTCCTACCTCTGCTGAGCATTTTTGGTTGGATATATACTGGTCCTGTCTATTTTACTGGTACTAAAATACCAATCAAGTCTAAAAGGACTAGGGCCTTTTCTTCATACAGGTCTACTTTGCCTTTGTGAGTACACCCTAGCATTTTGTGTTGTTCCTTCGGACCTATTTTAGGCCAAAGGCTATACTCTCAGGTCTGGGCCACCTCTAGGTGATAGTATTCTTCACTTATAAAGTATCAATCAGAGTCCTCCACAAGGTCAGTAAACAGCAGTTGGCATGGTTCCCTGAGCCAGGCCCCAGTGTGGATTCTCTCCTCAACTCACCCAGCTCTCTACCTTTAATTTCCCTCTTCTATTAAAAAAATTCACTCTCAAAAGACCTTAAGCCTCTATGGAAAACATACCCTGGATGTATACTCAAGTGCAAACACCCTGTTCCCGTGGGTCATTTCACTCTGCAAAGACTTATTTTTTCACACATCTTCGCATTTATAACCTCTGCCTAACTGAAAACACAACATCAGACATGAGGAAAACTGCTCTTACTGAACCCCTTCCCAGACAACCTCAGACAGAGAATGCCTCCCATTTCAACCCTCCCTACACTTGAAAAAATATTTGAAAAACTAATCTACAACCAACTGCCCACTTGCATCTCTCATTCTTAAACAGCATAGATTCTAGACTGGGAGGAGCACAGTGACAGCACTATGGTCACTTACAGGTGAGATCCTTATCAACATGGGTAAAGAAAACATTTCAGAAGCACTTACCAAAGCTTTTAATCATATGGACCACTTACTCTCCCTCCAAGAAGTGAGTTAGGTACAGCACTGTCATCTGATTCCAAGATTTCATAACATGTACAGCGGATATAAAAAGTTTACACACCCCTGTTAAAATGCTAGGTTTTTGTGATATAAAAAAATGAGACCGCAATAAATCATTTCAAAACTTTTCCTACCTTTAATATGACCTATGCAATTCAATTGAAAAACAAACATCTGTTAGGGGAAAATATAAACAATAAAAAAATGTACATTTGTTGTCTGTGCACACCCTTAAACTAATACTTTGTTGAAACACCATTTGATTTAAATACAGTATTGTAGGTTTTTTGTTTTGTATATTTTTCCCCTAACAGATTTGTTTGTTTTTCAATTGAATTGTACAGGTCATAGGTCACATTTAAAGGTGGGAAAAGTTTTGAAATGATTTATTGTGGTCTCATTTTTTTATATTACAAAAACCTGGCATTTTAACAGGGGTGAGTGAACATTTTATATCCTGTATAGGTATTTCAGAATAAAAATTGGCTTTTCCCTATCACCTTCAGTACCCCTTACCAAAGGAGTGCCCCAGAGCTCCATACTTGCCCCACTGTCGTTTTTAATCTTTATTAAACTACCTTCTGACCTCCCTAATGTTCCTCCCTAACTATACTGATGACAAGGTTATCATTTGATCCTCTCCCTCACATTCAGTTAATTATATCCAGATTCAGTCTGACTGCCACTCCCTTAATTCTCGTCGAAACACCCATAAGCTACTCCTAAACCCCTCCAAAACAAAAGATATGATATTTGGAACCTCAGAATGGCTGAAAAAAATCCTTAAACTCAACATTGCAGATATAAGAAACAAGCACATCATTTTAATACCCAGGCATATAACTATACCTGTCATTTAGCTTCCATTACTGCATTGAAAACAACAGGGAAAATATCAAATCTCTTTCATTCTAGTGCTGGAAAATGTCTTCCTATCTCTCCAGACCACATTAAGCTGTAATAGGCAAAGGAGTCCTGTTAGCTCGACTTGAATGCGGGCTCCCTATCGTAGCCACAGCCTCTAAGAAAACTCATCCACTCTACAGTCTATTGAAGACAAAATATGCCAATTAATTTTCAACCCCACCCCCCCAGAACACCATTGCATCATCCTGTCCAAAGCCATATTGTTCCCAGTGTTGCACTACTCCTAGTGTCTCTTCAGTCACAAGTAAATCAAGCAGTGTCAGAAGATGTGGATTTATGGACACAATCCACAAACGGACAAAACAGCAGTTACAGATATTTTGAAAAGGAGGACAGCACATAATGGATAGAATATTGTTTGCAGTGCAAGGCAGACTGACAGGCAAAGAGAACTAATAGCCATCTTTCATGCATTTTATAATGTGTCGAGAAGAGTTATAAAGCCAAAGCCCCAAACTGAAAACAGTCACATGCCTGTGAGTTATTGAAGAAAATGACATAGAGAAATAACCCTAAGTTTAGATTTATAATCCAAAAGTACAGCTTTGTTATGGGGTAACTGGGGAAGACTGTAAGGGATCAAGGCATTGTTCTTTTCTGCCACTTGATTATCAAATGTGGATGGCCGTGAAATACATTGAGTGATGATCTCTTGCATTACTGTTGCACTTAGAAACATTTTTATGTTTAAATTGGTTTATTGTAATAACCACATTTATTAAGGTTGTTAGTGTTCCTACTGTCTTGTCACATTCCACTTGTATTTACTGCAAATAAAAATTTAGACACACTAGGTTTAGTTACACTGTGTGGTGAACTCTTGCACTCAGAAACATTCATACTTTTAAACTGGTTTGTTGTAATAACCACATTTATTAAGATTGTTAGTTTTCCCACTATCTTGTCACATTCCACTTGTAAAGTCAGACACACTAGGCTGAATTAAAATGCAGGGGACATGTTTCTTTTTCACCAATTTCTGTAAATTGGTTAAATTCAGGGATGTGCACAAGGCAGGATTTTCAGGGAGGTCATGCAAAGCTTAAGTATCTCCCTAATCTCTAAAAGTTGGTCAGGCTGTTTATGTCTAGACTGTAGTGTCACTGGGTCAAGAAGTAGCACACTCACATTTTGTAATGGAAATCTAGAAGCCTGTAGGTTTTATTCCAATACCAAGGATTTTGATTCATTTTTTCCAATACTGACATTACAGTGTAGCATAAGGGAGTGCTGCACTTCTGACTGTGCTGTCCTTCAGTAAGACATTACACAGCTCAGATGAATGACAAAGATCCCTTGGCACTTATCAAAAAGAAGTAGGGGTTCTTTATTATATTTACATATGTCTTATGTACAGTTTTCATCACATATTTACAATATTCATATCAGACTTTTACATTTACATTCAAATTTAACCCTCCCACACTCATTTCTCCACAACCAAAATGTTACTTGTTTCAAAATCTCTGATAATAACCACTATCCATTATATTTCAGCTAATTAATTCTCTTATTCTATATAATCCAAATTATACAAAATGTTTACATCCACCTTATTCATCTCTTCTTGTTTTACATTTTTATAATGCCCATATTAATATACTCATTATTGTTTTAAATGCCCTTCATCATATATTTCTTTCCATAGTTCAAAGGTCCTTTTATGAAGACATGTTCATCTGTATGCAGTCCACCACAATCTATCTTTTATTGTTTTATATGGCAAATTTGCCTTAACTGGCAATTTACATATTAATAATCTCCACAAAAAATCTGTACATTCTACATACTTTTTAGCTATTAATTCTTGTTTTCACTGTTTGGATCTTTAAGTCACTTATTTTTTCTATGGATAAACATAGTAAAAGTTTTCTATTATATTTTCATACCACATTTTTTTGTTTTCCTTTGTCTTCCCTATATCAGTTTTCCATAATATTTTTTCTTGATATAATTTTATATCCATACAATAAACCTTTTTACTTCATTTTAAATACTCCAACCTTTCTCAAATTGCTTTGTGTTTTTTTTCTATAATTTTCATTAACATCTTATCTTTATCTTTTCTGTTTATTGAGACTCTGTACATATTCAAAGAAAAAAAAAAACATAAACAGTAGGGTGTGTCAAACCCCAACCTTCTTTCTCACCTACATAAAGTGTACCTCTTTTCACAGGATTAAGTCTTGACCCCCAGATGAAAGTAAAAATTACATTTAATAAATCCTTTTCTAATGTTAATGAAATTGTACATATTCCAGCTAAATGTGTAATTTTTCCCATTGTTATGGAATTACATAAATACCTTTTTCCTATATGAGAGTCTAAATATCCTCCAGAAAATACAAATGCCTCATAGTTTTACTGTTGTATCTTTCCATTGTTGTGCTCATACTTGTTTAGTTACAAACTTTATTCCTTAAATTTCTGTCAGTTCTTCATTAAATATAATACCTTGTATTTCTCCAAGAACTAGTCCATTCATTTTCTCTTTATTGAATATTCCTATAGCTATATTCACTCATACCTTATTTTTAACTACTAACACCAAATTGTCTGCGTATGTAAACATAATTGGAATCATAAGCCTCTCTGATGTCTCCTATCTAACTTTCTCTAATGTCAAATTCAGCTCCATAACTACCACATTCATAATTAATGTGACTAGAATGCTACTCGTTGGCATCCCTGTTTAATACCACTATCTAACCTTAAAATTGTACTCATCCATTGGTTACCAGTCTTATTTTATTGTCCCTGTACACTGATTTCAAAACATGTTATTTTATTACTCATGTTATGTTCTTCTAAGATTTTCCATGCTTTATAGAGAATTTTGTCAAAAAGGTCACAAATGGGTCATTTGCATATATCCCACAGGCCTCTATTACAGGAGGTTTAAGGTATCACACAGTGAAAACTCTAGCTTGGCTAGTTTTTTTTTTTTTGTAGTTTGTATTAATTGGTTTGTCTGTGTGAACTATTTACTCTCTCATTTAGTTTTTAGTTGGGTTATGTTGCAGACACCTTAATGGTGTGGACATCAGCTGGGTATAAAGACACTGTGTTTCTAGAGTACAGCCAAACAGTCCACTTATGTTGTGCTGATGAGGTCATAAGGCCAAAACATCTATGATATAATCCCCTGAGGCCATCAGTTTTGTTGGGAGGAGTAGCAAATGAGTTCTGTATCCTGTCATCCCCACTTACATTTGGTCTCCATAGTAGTTCTGTGCTGTATTACAGAATGAAGAGAGAACTTTTCACCTTCTTCATAAAAAGCTGTTGTATCCATTCTGGAAAAGTGGACCCCAGATGCCTGGTACATTTCTGACCATTTGGCCTTGATTCCCAGGTGGCCTATAGAGAGACTTCCCTTTTCTGTCATCAATTACATACATAAGATTATTGACTGTGCGTCTCAACCTTTGAACAACCAAAGGCCATACTAAACGTACTTGTGATATTTTTAGCCATCAGTGCATTATTGTCTTTTCCTCTAGCATCATTGGCTTCACTGAGTTTGTTATTGGCATGTACCCATCTCAAACCTGATACCCCTAACCAATAAATAGCCCTGTACTTGTGGTTGATACTAAAGTGATCACTGATACAGTCTTGGTATAACCACAGTCTCATCCTCCTCGTGTACAAATGAAATGTCAGCAATATGTTCCTTGCTGTTAGTCTTTAAGATGTAATAGGGAAAAGTAGTTATGAATGAAAGTCTTCTCCTACCTTAAATGTCTAGACCACTTGCTTGCACCACTGTAGCACTGACTTCAGTTGCCATTGAGTTAAGGGGACCTCTGTCTAGTGGCACAAGTATGGGTCATGTTTTGTACCCCCCTCTGACTGATAACCGCTTTAGCCACCCTGCCACATCCCATTGGAGACTGCTGGTGGCCCTAGCCACAAACGTTGCTTTCTGATCAGCCTTTGACTTAATCTGCATGCACAACACATCATCTCAGATTCTAACATAAGCTAACTGCAAACTATCAGCTACCTAACTTTAGGACTTGACTGTACTAATTTTATTTGAATGCTCCACAAAAAAAATGTTACAAATATGCTGTAACAGTAGCACTTCGTAACTATCTCGTATGTATACACACCATGAAAACGAAGTTTAAAAAAACACACCACTCTAAACCAGGAAATTGTAAGAAAAAGCTTTACTGGTGTGTCCGGTACCCTGGCTTATGCCTTCAAGGAATATTTTCCACGCATGCAGCTCTCCATTATATACTAATACATTTGAATAATTGAACTCAACTGGATATGATTACTTCTCATTAAATCTAATAGCTTACAAATTACTTATAAAATACTATTCTTTGCCCCATTTAATTTGTAAACACACCCACTTTTTATTTAAAGTGCTCTGCTGTAGAATGTCTAGACTACACAATATTTTATTCTTGACATGTATATTATTGTATATTTCTATATTACTATCTTTCTAATATTGTATATCATAAACATATAAGTAATAACTATTAAAAACCCTCAATATCAGAAAGTGCCAGTGTAAACAATACATTTTTGTGCATACTTAAAACAAACACTCTACACAGAAATCATGTACACTATTACTTTTCTCTACCCATGCCCTACATTCATATTAATATCAAGATTTAATCCCCTTGGGCAAAGGGTACCAAAATTAATATTATACCATGATCCCCCCAAAACGTGCACGCTGATTGGCCAGCGTGCCCGTTGTAAATCGAGTTATACTAATGGAAAAAGGTCCGGTCGCCCGGACTTTTTTCCATTAGTATAACTCGTTTTTTTTTAAACACTGTCTCGCTATGTTAAATGGGTTTAACATAGCGAGACAGCTTTAAAATAAGCAACGGAGATCTCCGTTGCTTATTTTAAAACTGTTTCGCTATGTTAAACCCATTTAACATAGCAATCTTTAAAAACAACGGAGAAAGCAAGATCTCCGTTGCTTTTAGTCTCGCTATGTTAAATGAGTTTAACATAGCGAGACAGTTTTAAAATAAGCAACGGAGATGTCCGTTGCTTATTTTAAAACTGTCTCGCTATGTTAAACTCATTTAACATAGCGAGACACTAAAAAAAAGCAACGGAGATCTTGCTTTCTCCGTTGCTTTTGCCCACAGCTCTGGTGTACTGCGCAGGCGCGCAGTACATCAGAACTGCCGCGGATGCCAGACATCTGCGGAAGGGCAGTAAACAGGCATTATACTATGCCATTATTTAAGAAAAGTAATAGTTTCTTTTCTTAAATAATGTCATGGTATAATAGCAATAACCCACTTCTGGGTGTGGGTAATGCTAAATTTACCCACAGTTGGCTTTGTTTGGTCCCTCGGGCTTCGCCCTCGGGACCAAACCACGCCAACCGTGGGTAAATTTAGCATTACCCACACCCAGGCGTGGGTTATTGCTATAATACATTTAGTTTCCAACCATGTCAGTTTGTAAATTCATCCCCTTGACATTGACTGGGCTTAGCCAACACACAATAAAAAAAGGATATGTCTGTACCCTCATGATGTCTAACAAAATGTTCTGCAACAGGGCTCTCAGTTCTACATCTTCTGATGTCTCCTAGGTGTTCCATTATTCGATTTTTCACTACCCTCTTGGTCTGCCGTATGTACCACTTAACTATGGGATATCCACATTCTATTATGTAAACTACCCCTCTGGATTCACAGTTATATCGGTCCCTAGCCTTGTATATTTTCCCATTAATGTGCTTTCCATCTAAATTCCTGATATTGTTACACACTTTACATCTCCCACAAGGAAAGCTGCCTTTTCTGCCCTGTTCTTTATCCAATTTCCTAATGGATAATAATTACTTTAGATTCTTAAATCTGCTGTAGGAGAAAGTAACTCTCTCAGGAAAAATGCCCTTCAATTTCCCATCATTAGAAATGATAGGCCAAAACGTGTTTACTAACCTCTTCAAAGTTTCTGAGAAGGGTGAATACCTGTTAAAGAACAATCCATCTTGATCCTCTCCTTTGTTCATGTCCCTTCTTTTCCTATCAATATCTGCCACCTCTCTTTGCATCTTAGTGTGTGTCAGCCCCAGTTTTTTTCTGACCTTATTTTCCGCTGTATTCAAACCATTCAAGTTATAACCTCTACTTAATTTGTTCCTGACCCTCACAAACTCGATCCCTAGCTTTGCCTTATCTGAAGTGTTATTAACTGTGCACAAATATTCACCATATGGTAGTGAAGGCAATAAGTGGGGAGCGTGCATACTATCAGCAGTAAGAAAATTATTAACAGCTTTAGTATTATAAATTTATAAACAATACATTAGTAGCTTTGGAAAAAGGTTTAAACTCTACTGTGTAGTCTTTGCCCACAAAAAACTCCAGATCTAAATATTCTACTGCCTCTCTGCTGGTATTGAATGTAAATTCCAGTCCAGAATGGTTGTCCTGCAAATCCTGTATGAAATCGTGGAATTCTTCTATTTCACCCTTGCAAATAAATATGAGATCATCTATGTATCTCTTGAACAATATAACTCTGTTTGTAAAACTCAAAAGAGTTATAAACATAGGCCATCTCAAAGTAATTCATAAACAGGAATGCGTACACTGGGGCATATGATGCCCCCATGGCTGTCCCATCCTTCTGCAGGAAATATTTGTTATCAAAACTGAAGCAGTTGTGAGTAAGGGAGAATTCCAAAAATCATACAAGAAAATCAGTATTTGGAGCTTCCCCCAACATATGTCTTACTGCTTCCAAACCCCATTTATTTTTGATGTTTGTGTATAAGGATTCAGTATCCACACAGGCCCAATAATAATCCTGGGACCATTTTCATACCGCCTACATTGTCTGCTAGCTCCTTTTCATTCTTAATGTATGACATGATTTTTTCCAAATACCTTTTAAGCTGCCAATCTAAAAACATGCCCACATTCTGTAAGCTCCCCTACCAGACACTGTGGGTCTCCCTGGTGGATTCTGAATATTTTTATGTATCTTGGGTATCACCTTAAATGCCGCATCTCTGGGGTTTTTTATGTATATTTTCTTGACATCCATAGCACACAGGAAACCAAGTCTTTCCAAACTTTCCAGCAGAGACTTGTTGTACTCCTTAACCGGATTGTGGGACCATTACCTCATATACTGCCGTATTTTCCAGTAAGGCCATAGCCATGCTGTTATACTGATGTTTAGTCATAACTACCCAATTGCCCCCTAGTCTGCCTGTATAAATGTGTATCTGTGATTGTTCTAAGATGTTGCAGAGCCTCCCATTGTGTTTTAGTTAAGTTAAACTGTTTAATGCTCCTTTTAAAATTTTGATATTCAATTTCCACCTGTTTACATAACACATTTTCAAAAATGTAGATGTCTGCAGATAATTTTGGGGGCACAAAGGGGCTATCATATGGTACATGAGGTAAATGCAATTTACCATACCCCGTATTAAAGAATGCATTGCTATCACATGTAGAATCCCCCCCACCAAACTACTGTCAAATGCACCTTCGTAGTCATAAATAGACATATTTAACAAACACTCTGTCATCATCACAATTTTCATCATTTATTGTAACATTTTCCACATTTTTTTGGTTTAACCCGCTTTTTTTATTATCAAAAAAATGCCCTTAAGTGTAACTTATGGCAAAATCGGGTTGCCTCCAGAATCAAATCAGCAAGGCTAGGGACAAGCGTAGGGATAATTTTTACCCCTTTATCCAACAGTGAAATAAAATCCTGATTTAAAGACATATCAGACAAATTTACAATCTTCAAACTGTCCACATTATCACATCGTCCAATGTCCAAAACAGTGGCAACATCTTCCACCAATTGACGTGTGTCTTCCTTCTGTATATTAATTTCTCCTCTTTAAGTTTCTGTGGTTCTTGCCACCATTGTTACTGCCGGAATTCGAATTCCCCTGCCATTTTCTGCCTCGGCCACTTGAAGTCTCAGAAGTCCCTTTTTCCTGCATGGAATCCATGGTTTTGTCGTTTAGGTCCTTGAAGGAAACGTTCTTCTTGCTGCTTGATGCAGTCTCCCCAGAGGACATGGATGAGTCTCATACCGCTTGATCTTTGTTGCTAAAACGCTGACCCATCTGCCTTCCCCTGGTTTCTTTCTGTTGCCATATGAAAACCATGTTGTTTTTATAGTCATTCATATCTCGTTGGATTTTACCCTTCTTTCGAAGGGTTACCGACTCTTCCACCTTCTCCACTTTCACTTTGATGTCATTCAATTTGGACTCCAAGACTACTTCAGTCGTAACCTCTGCCAAATGCGTCTGTATCAGCAAGATATCGGCCCTCAACTTCTCTTGCTGTCTCATGTTACGTTTGATGAGCACCCCCAACCAAGCTTTAGTACAAGCAAGGACGCTGCATTCCATTCGTTGAGTAAATCGGCTTCATCGTCCAAAAATTCAAACGCAGGCAGCTTGTTATTTCTGAGGCCCCAAGGGATAATATCCAAGGCTAAATACCTCTCTAGGAGCTTAATATCGTAAAATAGAGTTACCTCCTTCGTTAACAATCGCTCCAACTTAGGGAAGTCTGCCTCATTGATGTTGACCTCGTCTGTTGCCCACAGGTCATCTCCAGCCATCCTTTCTTCTCTCTCCCTCCATATTTTAGTAACTATCTCAACAAACTCATGGGAGTGCTTCCCACGCAGTAATTTGAGACCAGTCAGCCACCTCTTGTTAAATGTGTGGGGGCACTACCTTGCCCAGCTTTTAGTGTACTCTCTACTTGAAATGCTTTTGATATTATCTCCCCACTTCACTGCATTCTGAAATCATCTGACTGCAGCCAAGTGGGCACTTCCACATCAGTCATTGGGATAGCATATAACCTGAGTTGTTTGGTAGGGTTTGAGCATCTTACTGGCCACTCCTGTGCTTGTCTGGTCTTTACTAAGTGTTGTACTCTTTTTATATTTTGCCATTGGATGTATACTCAGAGAGGTAAATATCAGCTATCATTCTAATTTTCACGTGTCACAAGAGAGATTGTACCATATCTGCTGTTTTTGGACCCCCTGAATCAGGCCCACTATTAACAAGAAGGTAAGTCAGCCTTAGCTTATGAGTTATCCTTATCTCATCCAGCCACTGTTACATTTAAAGCTAAACAATGTAAGCTGAAGCGTCTCCTTAACCTACTCATCACCCCTTATCTCCCCAGCTGATTGTTTACTGTGTGTACTAACCCTGTGTTGTCTGATCTAAGTTTGATATTCCAGATTCTTGTGTGGTTCTCCCAAAATTCCACTACTGCTACTTCTGAAGAAAAAAAAAAAACTTGAGCTGTATGACTGCAGCCCCATCGCTGTAGCCGATTTCTGTTGGCTATGTATAACTGAATCATCTGTGTTTAAATTGCCCCCAAACCTTTACCTTATGCTGCATCCGTGCACATTTCACTTCATCTGGTGCAGTCCTTTGCTGTACCACTGCCCCACTAAAGTAATGTATAAAAGTAACCCACACTTTTGGGGCCATTTTCATCCTATTTCTTATAACCCTAATTCTCTGGTGTGACCTGTTGTAGCCTTCCCCCCTTTACTGGTAACCTATGCATGGATGATCTGCCCACTGGATCACATGGCAGAAATAATTTAATAGCCCAGTTAACGCCTGCAGTTGCTTTAATGTAACATTTCCTAAGTTGTGACCTGGCTGTGTGTTCTTTGTAGCTTGTCAGTTTTTCTCTTGACAAACAGCACGAGTATACCCTGTTATCAGTCTTTACACAAGGAATAATATTTTGGTGAATGGTCCCCTCGATTTCTGTTTTACCAGTGGCACTCCCAGCTTACTACATTCACTCTACCAAATAGAGGCATTCTTCTAAATTTGCTTGCCCAAAAAAAAAAAGAACCGTCTAGACAGTACCCCTTGTAATCCGTGGTTGTTTGCACTGTCCCCAGTGTAAAAAAAATAATAATAATAATACATTTCAAATACTGCACAGATTATTCAGCAACTGATGGTAATGCATCAGTCCATACGGTACCAGCCTAAAATTCTATACCTAGCCATAAGTGATCATCCTTATGGAAGTGTGGTCTAAAGGCTGACTTTGTATTGGCCTTGCTCACAAGTGTCATCCTCAATTTCTGTTGGAGCTTAGGGCACCAGTGCTTCTTTCTCATATGTGTAATTATTTAGTAACGCACCTACAGGGTATAAGGGATATATAAGCCTAATCAATACTACTTATTTCTTAGATACGAAACCTGCTGGTTGCACCCTGACATCCTTTCTAGGTAAATGGCTCTACCAACCTCCCTGATCATATTCCTTTTTCCAGCATCTGCCTCACTATGTCTGGCCTTTCCATTTTGTTTTAGATTTAGTGGAAATCTTCTACTTCTTTGATTCTTTAGCTGGGATACTACAGCTTTGTGTAACTTCCTCTCAAAGTAGTGCTGCTGCCTCAGTAATGGGATACTTCCCCTGCTATTCATTTAAAGTGTCTCATTTTGTTAGTGTTAGCAATAAAGTAAGGGCTGTCCCCTTGACCACAAAAGTACTCTACTCCTATGTTTGCTTGAGCTCCTAGCCTAAAGGGAGTTCTGCTTGAGTGATCTGGTTTCCTGCATGCTAGGCACTGATTCCAAACATGACAAGCAGGGGATGTGAGACACTGAAAAACTGCATGCAGAACGTTACCCCAGTCCCCCTTTGGGCTTCTGTAGTTCCAGTAAACACAGCAAACAATTTCACAAAAAAAAAAAAAAGACACAGCTGATAAAACCAAAGAAACAAATTTCTTCAAAAAGCAGCCTTTTTTTGTTTTTTGAAGCAATTTGCTTCTTTGGTCTTATTAGCCATGTCTTTTTTTTTTTTTTTGAAGAAATGTGTTTCAATGGTTTTATCAGCCATGTCTTTTTAGCTTCTATGGTTCCTCTTCCTGTACCTCACTGATCCACCCTCTTTGTCCTTCTTTTTCATAACTGAGATCTGTCTTACTGAGGACACCCACTTTGTCGAATGCCTCTCTGTGATTCTAAAGTTGGACTGCATGCCTGCTGCCTTATTTGGGCCTCTCTTCCCCAGAATGGTGGGATAAATGTAGAAACTGGTAATCTAGTTCTCCCAATGTCCTAAGTACTTTGGATTTTTTTTATTTTCTCTGCAGTACAGATCAGACTTTTCTCTTTATTCCAATCATTATCCATCCACTCTATGGTGAGGAGTGCGAATATGTTAAAGCACTCCCCACTAGCTATCTGCTGTTTTATTTTCTCTGTCAGGTAAAAAATCTAATGGTTGATTCAGAGTTGCTGCTCTGAAAAATGTCTGTTGATTACTTATTGTTTCACTACTGTCCATCTCCTCTGCCATACTGCTAGCATTGCCTAGAGACTCTGACTCCCCTCCCTACATTTTAAAGTTGCCACAGTAACATTACACGGTTTTCCAAAATTGCTGACGTAGTAGTCTTCACTCCGTTTGCTATAAATCCTTCTTGTTTATTCAACATAAGAGTCTTCCTAACTACATTTTCTGTATTTCCTACCCATAAACTACTGCCTCCCCGTCTGAGTTGCACCTACTTGTTAATTCTATCCTGAGCAAAACTGCTTAGCTTCCCATTCTCCACTAAGTATTCTCTTTATTTCTTCCTTTAATATAACTTTTTTGTATCTTTTTTCTACTGTATCTGTGCCATTCTTTGAACTTATTTCATCCTCACTGAAATCTCTATCACTCAATAACCATTCTGTAAAACAAACATGCTGTAAGCTGTTGATTTCTTCCTTACATTCATTAAACTGTTCTTCTTTCCAATGCGTCTTAGATTGCTTCTTTTTCTTTTCTCCTTTTCTAGTCTTCTCTACACGTGGAGACTCAATGTTCTGGTTATCTAACACTGAGTTCTAATCTTCCTGGTCTGACCCACTGTATACCATCTGTTTGGATTCCAGTGCTTGTGTTCAGATGCTCTGTTTGACCTCATATTCTTTGATGAATGAAGTTCTCCCACCACACTATGCCCTTAGCATTGCTGGCTGACTGCTTCTGTGACTGAAGGTTGTGATCCATTTTCTTTAGAGTAAGAAGGGAAAACCTTGGCATACCACTACCTAGGTTCTACAAATGCAGTATAGTCGCATTAAACCTGATCACCACAATGCCTCCTTTTTACCCCATTGAGTAAATTGGTACATAACATTTTGCCTGTCTTCTCCCTTCTTTAAGTCCCTTCATTTCTTAGGTACGGTACTATTCTTCACTTTGTCCTCTTACTCCCCCTAACTCCAGTATTTTGTATTGTTCATTTATTATTATATTAAAATATGTTTTTTGTACATACACACACACACATATATGTGTGTGTGTGTCTCTGTATGTATTAATATCTCTGTATATATACATACGTCTGTGTGTGTGTGTATATATGTGTGTATATATATATATATATATATATATATATATATATATATATATAGACCACAAGCACTGTGGGATATAAAATGCAGCAAAGACCACTAGTCTTGTAAAATAATATAGGTTTGTTAAATAAGCATCTTCATATATAGTCCCATATAACAGGGACATAGTTTGTCCTAACAACCCATTCTGAGTTTCTCAGCAACTCTCTCTCTTCTGATTTTCCTTGGGCAGGAAAGGTGTCCAAGTTCCTGTTGGTGTCTTCCTCCAGGTCTGTCTTTACTCTGCAGTGCTTCACTCAGAACCATGGCTCCAGAGACAAAATCTCACTCCAGGAATAACCAGCAACTCTGAATTTGCTGACTTACACTGGATATAAAAAGTGTACACACCCTATTAAAATGCCAGGTTTTTGTGATATAAAAAAATTAGACCACAATAAATCATTTCAAAAATTTTCTCACCTTTAATGTGTACTATAACCTGTACAATTCAATTGAAAAGCAAACAAATCTGTTAGTGGAAAAAATATAACAAATAAAAAGCGTACGATACACTGATTCCGTAAGTGTGCACATCCTTAAACCAATACTTTGTTGAAGCACCTGTTGATTTAATTACAACATTCAGTCTTCTTGGGTAGAAGTCTGTCAGCATGGCACATCTTGACTTGGCAACATTTGCCAACTCTTCCTTGCAAAAGCTCTTCAAATCTGTCAATTGTGAGGGCCTGTCTTGTGCACAGCCCTCTTCAGGTCACCCCACAGATTTTCTATTGGATTTAGGCCTGGTCTTTGGCTGGGCCATTCCAAAACTTTTAATTTTCTTCTGGTGAAGCCATTCTTTTGTTGATTTGGATCTATGCTTGGGGTCATTGTCGTGTTAAAAAGTGAAATTCCTCTTCATCTTTAGCTTTCTAGCAGGCGCCTGAAGGTTTTGAGCCAAAAGTGACTGGAATTTGGAACTGTTCATAATTCCCTCATCCTTGACTAAAGCCGCAGTGCCAGCTGAAGAAAAGCAACCCCAAAGCATGATACTGCCGCCACCATGCTTCACCTTGGGGATGGTGTTCTTTTGGTGTTGCAAAGTGTTGTTTTTGCGCCAAACATACCTTTTGGAATTGTGGCCAAAAAGTTCAACCTTGGTCTCATCAGACCATAACACAATTTTCCCACATACTTTTGGGAGACTTGATGTATTATTTTGCAAATTTTACCCAGGCCTGGATGTTTTTCTGTGTAAGAAAAGGCTTCCATCTTGCAGTCCTGCCCCATAGTCCAGACATACGGAGAATACGGGAGATTGTTGTCACATGTAGTACACAACCAGTACGTGACAGAAATTCCTGCAGCTCCTTCAGTGTTGCTGTAGGTCTCTTGGCAGCCCTCTGACCAGTTTTCGTCTTGTCGTTTCATCAGTTTTAGAGGGACGTCCAGTTTTTTGCAACATCACTGTTGTCCCATATTTTCTCCACTCTTTGAAGACTGTCTTCACTGTGTTCCAGGGTATATCCAATACTGTAGAAATTTTTTCACCCTTCTCCTGACTGATGTCATTCAACAATGAGATTCCTTTGATGCTTTGTAAGCTGTCTGCGAACCACGGCTTTTGCTGTAGCAGGCAATTAATTAAATGTCAGGAAAATCCTACTAGGACAGCTGAACTTTATTTGGGGTTAATCAGAGACTCTCTAATTGATGGCAGGTGTGTACCCAAGAAGACTGAATGCTGTAATTAAATCAAAAGGTGCTTCAACAAAGTATTAGTTTGTGTGTGCACACTTATGCAACCAGCGTAGTGTACGTTTTATATTTTTTTCCCCAACAGATTTTTGTTTTTCAATTGAATTGTACAGCTTATAGGTTACATTAAAGGTGGGAAAAGTTTTGAAATTTTTTATATCACAAAAGCCTGGCATTTTAACAGGGGTGTGTACACTTTGTATATCCACTGTAAGTCCTCCCTCTCATACTTCAATGACTGGCTCTGTAAACCAACAAACCATTGAGAAACTCTGTACATAATATACCAAGGTTCCTGACATCCTTAAATACACAGGTTTATTCCTAAAGCACCACAAGACTTCCCCCAGTATAGAGTATATTGAATGGTTTAGTACAGAATAATTATATGGTGAGTTCTACAAAGAAAGTAAGTACTTAGACGTATCTGTTTCACTTTCAAGTGAAATATGCTTGTCACAAAGTATAGATGATGATAGCGTGTTGTGATAATTTGTGGATTGAATCTTTCAGAGTTAATCATTTTGAGCCTGGGGGAAGTTTACTGAGTAAGAGAAGATTACTTGTAGGGAGTTCCTTAACTGTACATGGGGAAGTACCCCAGTGTGATTAGTTATAAGAATATTGAAGTAAGGTTCTAAGAACCCCACTTCTGCAAACTTTCTTAAGGGAAATAAACAATGGTATGGTTCATGCAAACAGCACATGTGGACTGAAGTAGACAGAGGCGTAGAGCACTCTTACAGTAAATTGCGAAGTCCAGACAGTTTAGGATATTTGTATGGAAATGTTTGCTCTGGAAGTTTTATAAAGATCTTCTCCAGGTGGGAAGTAAGTGTTGCAAATGTGAAGGGGAAGACAGAGGAAACTGGGAACCTGTATTTTGGGACTGTATGGACCTAACTGATTTTAAAGACTCATTACAGAATGTTTTGATAAGTTGTAGTAACTAAGGAAAAGATGTTTCTGAGTTGGCATTTAGGGTTAGAAGTACAAAGACATAGTAAAACATAATAAGGCCTTATTAGGTTTAATGCTGTTGGCAGACAAAAAAGCAACAAGTGGAACTAGTAGACTAAGCCAGCTTTAGAGGCTGTGCTAAGAATTGTAAAAGGAATGAAAGAAATGGAGGTGGGAATCTTTATAGAAGGGAAGAAGCAGAGATTTTAAAAATAAATTGCATATTTGGGATGGATACTTACAAAATAGTGGGCAAGAAGATGTGAGATGGTTGGTGGGTACCAGCAATTAAAAGCATAATGTAAAGATTAATACTGAAATTATGAGGAAAAATGTATAATGCAGGAAGATGACAGTGGAAAATGTTCTTGAAATTTTTATCATTAATATATGTGAACTCATGTAGCAAGTTAAAGTACAATGAATAAATAAACATGGTAAAACAGCTACAATGTTATGTCTTTCGGCTTTGCCCGGTTAGGGGTCGCTACAGCAGAACTCCGGTCCGCTAATGATTGGCAGTAGATTTTTACGTGCCGAGTTGCCAGCCCTGACGCACAACCTTCAACAAAGGTGCGCCGATTCATGCATGTCACCACACAGAAGACGGTCTAGCTGCGAATCAAACAGGACAACGTCTTACAGAGTCTTATTATCACTGTTGCATGCAAGTGAACACAAGCATCATTAGTCAGAAATTCCTTATTTTTTTTTCTCCTTTTAAGCAGCAAACTTCTAATGAGTTCCATATGAGACAATTTCCTTATGTTACCTTTATAAACTTCAGTTTGGTTACATTGTGATGCCCTGTACACAATTTTTCTTTCCTTTTAACACCTATTTTATTGCATGCCAGAATGTTATTTACTTATTTGACAGACTAAAGATCACATGCAAATGCATTTCTGAAAAATTGTTTTTCAACAGAAGTGTTCTCTTGCACAAATACTCTTCTGCTGAAAAACAAAGTATTTTAAAGAATCACTATATAAAAAGCACTTTTAAAAACTCATTCCAAATGCAGAAGCATGCTTCATCCTGTCATGTATTAATTAAAACATACAGGCAGAATGTAATTACATCACTGGAAGAATTTATGCTAATTGCTATGCTGACACAACTATATAATTAGTTAATTGCCAACCTGCTAAATTAATAGGCTGTGAAAAAGTGTTTTTTTTTTTGGCCTCATTATTTTCCCCCTATCAACTTTCCCTATTATATAGCTCATCCATTAACAGAACCCCTTCCTTGGCTATATGCATTAATTTTGGCTTCCATTTTTTGCAGCACTTTTATTACCAAAAGGAATAAAATACAGTGTTGGGGGTACAAATGTCTACAACCTTGAAAATGATTCTTTTGAGCTACGACACAAGAGCTGAATTGCGTAGACATCATAAGGCCTTACTAAGTTTAATGCTATAGGCTGCCAAAAAAGTTACTAAAAAATGGAAATCAAAATCTAAACCAACTGTAATTCAAGTAGTTAATATTGTAAAGCAGATAACATAACTAGAGGTAGGATCTTTAGAAAAGGGAAGGAGCAAATTTCTTACAAGCAAATGAAATTTGTGGGAACAATAATGGCAAAATAATGTTCAGCGGGAGGAGTGAGCTTTAAGGGAAGGAAGGAACTGTGCAATCTGTGCAGTGTTGGAGTGAATACTAATTATTAAAAGGAAAGAAAACATATATGTATAATCCATTACAAGCTAGGCACACACTGCCAGACTCGGTGCTTCCTAACTTCCCACACTTATTTGGCCGATACCACAATCTTCCTACTCCCCAGACCCATGTTGTTCTGGCCTGTTCATCAACCTGCATTCCATAATCACAGCTAAGTTGGAACAAGCCTACTACCACAGCTGTCACTTTGTTTCTGGTCAACCCCCCCCCATGACAGCTGGCTCTTCACTTTCAGACTGAAAATAGTGTAAATAGCAATATACCAACCTGGCAAATGATCTGCACTTATTGCACTTTTACACCAATATATCCCAGCTTGGGTACTTATTAAAAATATCGTACCAAGTCCATAATCACACATAGTAGGCTTAGTGACTCCCACATTTCAGTATCTTAAGGGAACATAATTGCTTTCTACTTTATAAGGAGTAATACAGACTACTCCTCCCTCAAGCAAGTTCCATACCTCATTCTCTTGGAGATGTAGTTATACAACTAATGTACCCTAAGATCCAACATTCAGAAAGAACTGTAACAACTCTTTTTTTCACTGTTATCTTGGACACAGCTAAATTTCTTCACATCTCTTGGTTTAATTTCTTCAAGTCTTTTGGGCTTCTAATACCATGATGGAAATGGACTCCATTCCTAAGTCAGATTAGGATTAAAGTTCATGAAATTAGTATTGTTTCAGTCTTTGATGTTAGTCAAAAGAGCACCCACAATGTGCCCAGAACTGACTCCTCCTGCAATTCATACAGACTTACATGTATTGCTAGCATATGCAAATACAAATGTAAGTTCTTTTTTATGCACTCATTGATCCTACTACTATAGGAACTGTCTGGGTATCTTTCTTCCACATTGCTGTCATTTCTGCCTGAAAATCCTAGTATTTTATGACTTTATCTCTCTCTGTACATAAGGTTCTGTAATAACCGGGTGTAGCAATTTAAATGATCGATGCTTTTTTCTTCTTTTCTTGGACTACTGTGTCTGGTTTTCTCGCATCTATTTTCTGAACTGTTGCCTTACACAGATGAGTAAAGTCCCTGTCGCTATACTCAGTATCATATAGACTTCTTAGGGGAGATTTATACCTGGCTTACAGAGCAATCTCTGACCCAAGCCTAATGAATTTGCTGCAGATCCATAAATCAAACAGGACTAGAGCTACCTGTTCCAGGAACCCAGATATGCCCTGCGACTTGAGTAGGACATGCTGGAGGGACAAATTTGTCTCCCAGTGACTGCCATGTCTTTGGAATAGCCTGCCAATCCATATAAAGCAGAGCCCTCTATTCCACTGTTCGAACCTAGATGATTGGATGGGGCACTGTAAATTCCTACCGGGGATAGTGCCCGCAACCCTCCTGGACATGGGCAGTCATTACTAAATACAGTCCTGGGTATTGAGTATAGTATGTATGGTATTACATTGGGATGACTGATTGTATTCATTGTACTTTTTATTTTTGGTACGGTTTTTAAAATATGTTTTAATTCATGTTCCTTGTTCAATATGATGACGTATATTGTATTTTCCATTTAAAACGCATTCTCGCGTTTTCTTATACCTCTGATGAAGCTTCCTGGTTAAGGTAGCGAAAACGCTGGATGTATTTGTTTTAATAAAATTAAGCGTTAAGGTTTTTGGCTGGCTACTCTTCTTTTGGCGTTTAGGACTTTTTGTGGTCAACATTGGGATGAAATGGATAGGCTTGGAATGATCTCCAAGTTGGTGGCCTAGTAACCTCCTATGATCCTGTGATTCTATAGGTGATCCTATGTGATATAAACTTCATCATTCTCTATAATGCTTTGTGGCCAATGTTTCCAATGCTTCTCAGCTGCTCCAATATTTTAATGTTTGCATAATCCCTAGTGCAACAGTCTTGCTACATTATTATGCCTTTCGGTATACAGGCCCTCTACCTTTAGTGTATCACACCCAGCAACAAGATGTGAGACTTGTTTCCATTTCTTTTTTACAGAACCTGCATGTGTCTGTTTCTCTCACATGTTTAATGGACCTTGTAAACCAATGTGTATATAGTCCAATATCCTGGGTTGCCAATATTAACCTTTCATCTTTTGGTTTAAATTCACCTCTCCTTAACCATTCCAACATGAGGTTGTTCCAGGAGTTTTCTGTACTTGCCACATTATTTATGCCTTTTCCACATTTCTTGCCTTCTCATTTGGTCTTTCTCCTTGTATTCTTTCTTTTGTTTTTGGCACATTCAGTTATGGCCTGATTTTTGTCTGTTTCTGGTTTGATTTCCATTCCTGTGTGATATGGAAAATGCTTCTGTTAAACTAAGCAGGGAAGTTATCTTAGACTTCTCCTTATGTTTTAAATCTTTCAATGTTTTTGGATCTGATGAGGTTAGCAGAAATGTATGCACTCCAAAGATTGCAACTGTATGCATGTAATCAGTTTTGAGGAGGCTCATACCTTCTTCAGAATGAGCTGTATATAATCTTGGTATACACTGTTTTTATATATAATTTGATAAACATTTTTCTTTTTTTTTTCTGTCCAGCTGATCCAATTCCTTTTGAGGCCAGTCAGTCACACCAAAACTTTAAGTTAAAACAGGAAAAGCAATTTGGTATACATGCCAGGGCTGTTTTCAATATTAGTTTTAGTCTTCTGAAGTATTCCTTACTGAGTTTTATTCAGATTTGTTCATGTTTTATTGCCGATCCTTCATAAATTCCCAGATATTTATATGCTTCTTCCTGCTCAGGTTCATTTATATCACATTCCTGTCCCAGACTGATGTTTTCTTGGTGCTGTAGCTTTACAGCTTTAATTGTTGCTTTTGCACATTTATCAAAACTAAATATATTCTTGTATCATCTGAGAAAGTTTTAACCACTTGCATTTGTGCTTTCATTTTCCCTTCTGATGAACTATACAGTTTTAAGTCATCCACAAAAAGAAGATGAGAAGTGTTTACACTTGGATGTTTTCTGGGAGTCAAATTATAACCAAAACCTGATCTGTTAAGTAGACAGCTTAATGGGTTAAGGGCAAGACAAAACATCAGTAGTGACAAAGAATCACCCTGGATTATCTCCCTTTGAATTTTTACTCTTGGAATAACAACTTGCCATTTGTCATGACTTAATTGCAAAGTGGTTTGCCACTATTTCATAGTCGTTCTAATGTAATTAATCAATGTACGATGCACTTTATGCATCTGTAAGCACTCCTTTATCCATGAATGTGGGATGCTGTCAGATGCTTTTTTGTAATCTATCCATACCATACTTGAATTCTTCCCTTTTACAATTCGCTATTATGATTTTATTTAGCAACAAATGATACTTTGTTCCACATGACTTTCTTTTGTTACCCTTTGGTTCTATTGCCATGATTGAGTTTTCTTCTAAATAACTATAAACTCTGATGGCATCACTTCTAGTATACAGTTTGTACATCATCAGAAGACAAGTTATTGGTATATAGTTTTTAGGAGGGCTTGTAGGTTCACGCTTAAGGAGGAGTATCATTTTTCCTGTTGTTAATCAGGTTGGTGTCTTTTTAGGATGGTCATATGTGTAGTTTTTGCCCAAGGCTAAGTCTTCATGTAAAGATGTTAATTCCTTTATCCAGAAGTAAGTACTGCATCTGTGCCTGGGGTTTTTCATTTAGTTCTCTTTTATAAGCCATGTGAGATGACACATTAGATAACAGTTGTATGAACATCTTTTTAATTATAATATGCCAGAAACAACCATTATATATCCATTTAATCTTGTTTGCTTATCTTATCGCATGTTTGTTACCCTGCTGTGTAAGTTGTATGCATGATGACACCGCTTACATCACTGTGTTTAACAAATGACTTGCATTATTGAGCTCAGCCTCATAGTACAGACTACTGTACATAGTGAGAAATGTTACAAACATATCTCCCTATGTACTACAGTCACTAACATAAGCTGCCCTTATTTGCAAACATATAGTATATTCTATGTGTACAGTCCACTCTTTGCTAATTGTGTATGTAACTGTGTATGTGTTCTAAATGATTTTCCTGAAAAGTTTCTTGTGTATTTTAATTATGTCTTAAATGAGTCCTTAGCTTCACCCCTTACATAACTTTCATTAATTGAAGGCAATACGTATATCAAATCTATCTCGTGCAAAAATGTCTAATAATCAGATCTTTAAAAAGAAAGTCCTGCACTAAACTCCTTATGTCAAGCTGTTTAATCAGGCGGGATATTCAAACAAATCCAGACCCAACATTCATTGTACAAAATTCTAAGACTGCAACAAACCAGCAATCTCCCAAACAACAAAATCCCAAGGGTAACACCAGTAACCCTTACAAAAATAAAAAAAATCCTCAAAGTTAGCAGTACAAACAACACATATTTAACCCCTGAACCTTGGCTTTGAAACGTAAAACCACATATTCTGGGAATAACAGAAACCTAGCAAAAGGGCAACCATTGACCTTCCCAGTACATTAACTCCAACTATACCTTATACTTAGACAGTGGACAGTCTGAAACAAAGTGGCAGTACTTATTAGTAGTAATCTGACAGCTACTGTCAAAAAGGTAAACCTTGCATCAGCTTCAGCAAACCAAAAGCATAATTAGATATCAGCCTTGAATTTGGTGGTCATACCAGCCTACATTTACATAGCTTACATCCTTTCCCATCCACATAACCATATTACAACTACTAATACAGAAAGTATTTGCTAATGAGGTACTACGCAACATACTTATAGGCAACTTTAATATTAATGCCAGTGCTGTTCCTAACCACCCTCAATAAAATGCTTCTGTTTCACAGTTTGGAACGGTTAGTCAAAGAACCTACAAGACCCAGCCAACTGACAGGGAATAACTCTTATTCTCTACCTCATTATAACCAACTTAAAAGTCAAATACAAAGAAGTCAGTGTACTACCTAGCACTGTAAGTGATGATCACTGCCGAATTCATTTAAAGGAAAACTCCACTTCCTACAAAGTTTAACTCGGCTCTTAGGTTGCTTTTCTCCTTACAGTATGGTTCTGGTATTGTGAAGATAACAGAAACCTGTGTGTACGTTATAAAACATTAATTTCCTTGTCTTGTAATCAAAAGCAGGGAAAGACCACCCACTTTTTTAAGCTTAACGTCCCACATAATTTGTAGAGGAATTTATCTGTGCCTGCATTACATACCACAGACACAGAGTAATTGGTAGTTCACCCTGGCAGGTGCTGTTGACAATCTTATATGGGTAATTAGTCCTGCTGATGTCATGAACTCGGCAGTTGCAATAAAAAGATGAGAGGTTTGAAACTTTTTCATTGTCTTTATTGCAGAGAGGAAGAAAACACACATTTTCACAGCTGCTGCCAATGTAGTCATGCCTTTCAAAGCAGAACAGAGCAATTAGATCAATCCATAGTTTAAAGGCAGTTTTCACTTCTTTTGACAAATTTATATAAGCGGCATCACAATATTGAAATGCTGAGCTTTAAATGTTTGTTGTTTTACTGCTTTACATTTTAAGATGACTTAAATGTAGTACAAAAGATGCCTGTGACATTTACAGAAATGTTAGAAAATATTGTTTCTTGTAATTCTTGTAAAGTATCAACACATTTACCATTTTCATGCCCTCTCACCAAAATAGGACAAAACGATCCAAATCAGGACTTATCTGTAGTGAGACAGGTGGCATTCCTATCAAGTAGCTACAATTATACTGTTTATACGAAGCTCTTATGTGTTTTCTTCTGACATATTCTCAGAGGAAGCTGTATATCTGGTGCACAGATCCTTGGAAAGAAATATCTTCCACTGACTTTGAGTCAGTCTTTATACATGTGGAGGGCATCAGCATTTTATAGTCAACAAAGGAAATGTAACAAATGATGGCAACCATTATGTACAGCTGAATTTACTTTAGCTTACATGTGCTTGTGCCATTTCATTAAAACATTAGGAAAGGGAACTCTTAGGTACTTTAACTGTCTGTTTAAATAAATGAATGAATGAAAATAAAAATCCTTGCACTGCTGGCACTGGGGAATTGAATTATTTTAAAATCATTTTCTTTCCAGTAACAACTGTCATTTATACATGAAACTGCAAGGATCTCTCAGACAGTTTTGACACCTGAGAGAAAAGAGTGGGGGGAGGGGACAGTGAGTTCACCTTGAACTACAAAAAGATACTTTGAACAAAGGCCTGCAGTTTAGCTACTTTTTTGGTTGTAGCTGTATAACTTCATAGTATACTATAAAACAAGCCCTGATACATACACAAATGAGGGCCATCCAAGAAATAAAAGAAACAGTCTTGTTACAGAAGGTATATAAGATGACGGTAACTGACATTATACGCATTTATATGTTAATGGCATGGAAATACTCCACTACTGCCTTATGTCTAGCATGACTCATATAAAGCAGATTAATTTTGGGAAAGAGAAAGACTTGAAGAAAAACAAGGTCACATTGATATGTCAAGCCCCGTTGGCAGATATTTTGCAGAAAATACATTAAATTTATGTAAGAAGCAGTCAGAGTGATTTTGAGGTGTTAAAATAGCTCAGAAAGTAAAGAGTGTAAAATTAGATGTTTTTAATTCTAGGGTAGGTTTTTTTCTTTAAAAAAATAAAGAAACCTAAACTGTAGCTTGGTACAGGTGAAGGGGGAAGGTGCCTTGGTGCAAGCTATTATAGGTTGCTAGTGGGAGGTGCTGATTGGTGGTGGTGCAGTACCAACATTCAGTTTCTGAATGCTGGTATCACATTTGTAGTCAGTGCTGAAGCTCTATGGCTTCAGCATAGTGTGTGCGTAATGTTCAGTCAGAATAAATGTAGCAAGTGACTTGCTACAATTATTCTGAAAAGAAGAACCTTTTTTTCTGCTCAACTTCTCATTGGAAAAACTTTTTTTTTGGTCTTTGACTCAGAGGAGGAAATTTTTTTTTATTTTGTTTTTCAACTTGAGATGGGGGCAGGGCTGATTGGGTTGCTGCACCAAGCACCATAACAGCTACAGCTCTGAAAGAAACCACCAAGTACCATCTCCTACAGACCATTCTCAAAAAACTAAACAGCAGCTACTAAATATGAGTATATGAATAATTGATTAGTCCACTGTTTACAACAGCACAGATCCAAACACATTCTTTGCTCACTTGGAAACTTTTTTAACACCTTTATTGAATTATCACATAAGATACAGGCAAACATACATTTATATAAAAGAAAACAAGATATACTAACGTGCTTCCAGTGACAAACTTATATACCTCATATATTCTTTTGTACAGTTGTCATCAATCCATCATTACATAAATTGTTCAATTTGTTCAATTCCTGCCTTCCGTTAAACCTCACTCCTTCTCCAAAACATTATTCTGCATATGTTGTTCCCACAATTTCCATTTTTTTTTTCACTTCTTAGAAACTTTGAGCAAAATTCAAGATTCCATCTTTCGTACTGTAAAAAGGAGGTTAAGGGTACAAAAATGTCCCTGGCTTTCATCACAATGAAAACAACTACTTAAAGCCTGGGAAACAACCAACTACATGACAGATACAACCACATTAAGAAAAGGGCCAGAACTGCTACAGGAACAGTAAAGGCCTCATGTCGTAAAGACAAACAGTGCTAGCCTCCAGCCAAAAAACACGCTAAAATCTTTTAATGGCAACATTACTGACTCTATACAGTCAGCCAGTAATACAGCCTAAAGCCTTAACTTTGTTAACGACTCTAGAAACTTCCTAATAGGCACTATTAATGACCTAACCAAAAGTCTACATTCATGTTCAGAACCCCCCCAACAACTGACAATACAACATAAGAATCCCAAATTCAGTCCTCCCAACTATACAACTTAGTGGCTTGCAGCCCAGTATTTTACTGTACACAATTCACTGTTAAAATGACGAAACAGCTTTTTTCAACATAAATGAGAAAGACATAAGCACTCAAAACTACATCTCACCTTCATGAAAGTGTCAGCTCCCTTCATAGCAGTATCTCATATTCATATATTTAACCTTTTGTTATTCTTCTATCTTTCCCACAGCCTTTAAGTACTCACACATCATTACCCTCCCCCAATAAAGCAAATCCTATGGAATACAAATATTTCAGACCTATAGTAAACACTTGCTGTATAATAAAAAATCTTTGAAAAAACCTACACAAAGAACTCTGGGATCACATAAACAAATATGGACTTCTTTGTGGTAGACAACACAGTTTCAAAAATTCTTTCAGTACCATGACATTATTTACAGCCACACACACCATTTATAACAATATGAATGATTAAAAACTAAAAGGGGATCATATTTATTGATATCACACTTTGATGCAGTAAATCATAACCTGCACCTCTGCAAACTTAGCAAATTCAGTTTTGGCCCAAATACCATCAAACAGTTTCAAAGTTACCTATACAACAGAGCATTCCAAGTACACCTTAGAACCTGCCTTTTGAATAAAGGGACTATTAACATAGGAGACCAACAAATATCCATCATTGGATTACTGTTATTTTCTCTATTCATCAGTAGTATAGCTGCTGACCTGCCCTACTTCAGTTGGGTCCTTTACACAGATGATGTCTTAGAACTTGAATCGTGTAAGAATAACATTTTTGACTCTTCAACAGAAACTAGTTTAGTTCTACAGATTTATGCCACCGGATGAATAAAAAATATGCTCCTAATCAATCCCTTGAAATCTAACATCATGATATTTGGTACACTGCAAAAGTTTACAAAATATCCAACTCAAATTGTTACTGATACAGATAGCAACCTACTGCCACTAGTGACAGAACAGAAATACCTAGGGATCACCTTGAACCCTACTGTTTTATTGGCCAAGCATACTGATATTAGCAAAACATTCCACTAACTAAAACTATGACATAGGATCTCACATCTCCTCACCCCTACAGCTCACAGTGCCTTAGCTAAATATGTGTTGTTCCTTAAAACTGAATATAGACTCCCTATTGTAATCGTACATTCCATCTCAAACACATGAAAATTACAAAGTGCTATAACAATCTCTGCAGATTTGTTCTTGCAAAAACTGAAACGCATCACTGTCATCTTCTACAAAGGTGTAACTGGCTACCTGTAAATGAAAGAAAAACATTTCTACTTATCTGTCAAATTTGAACATAGTGCTTTCTCCAGGATTGGCCCAGCTTTTTGGAATCGGCTGCATGCCTAAGTGAGGCAGTAAGAGACATTTCAGTTATTTAGAAATAAACTAAAACAAGAACTTTCTGAAATTATCAAATGTTCTTGCATCTAGGAGAGTGGCTAGTCCTTACAGATTACACTGTAATCAAATTTTTCTTCCAAAACATACTTTTAACAAGTGACCAGTGGTTGAAAGCCTACCTTAAAGGAAAATTCTACCTTAGAACTCAAACAACATATATTTTCATTGTATCTTTGTTTTCTGAACTTTTATAATGCCTCAGAATCACTCCATGTGCTTCTTTTGCAGTTTTAATGTGTTTCCCTCAAAATGGCTAGTGATGGGGCCTGCCCTGGTAATGTGATCTTGCTTTCATGCCTTCTTCCCAGAATACATTTCAAGTCCTTTTTACATTACTTATGCTAGACATAAGGAAGTCGTGGTTTCTCCTGCCACTGACATAGAATGGCAGGACTGTGAAGCACTGTCATCTAAAGACACCTTCTGAAACAGAGCTATGTGTATGTTTCCCTGATTGAACCTCATTTATGTGTCTGTCAGAGCTTGTTCTATGCTTTACATAGCTGTTAGCTACTTCCAGCAAAAGAAAGTTGGTAAATAGCAGGTTTCTTTAATGGGATTTTTTTTTTGTAGTTCTAAAAGGATTGACAGGCCTTCCCCCACACTCTAATGTGAGGTGTGAAAACCCTCACTGCACTAAATGATCCCTCCTGTACATTTACAAGTGACAAGTAGTAGGACTCCAAACTAAGTCTGTCTGCTACTTCCTGATGCCTTCATAGGTTCATAGGTTGGTACTAGGCTTTCGGCCCTAGGGCTTATACAAGCCTAGCCATAACAATTCCCTGGCTGTTTCTTCCCACAATATTTAATTCCCTGGACCCCTGTCTAGCAGGGCAACTGACATGATCCCGGGGTGAATTTCCTGTCTCCCATCCAGTCGTCAAGGTTCCTTTTGAAGAGGGCCAAAGAGGTGCTCTGCTTGAAATGTATGTTTATTTTTATTTATTTATTTTACATTTGTTGATCGGGCTAGTCTTAACTGGATACATGTCCATTTTCATAGAGGCCCGGGGAGATAAGCTCCAAGACAGAACAATGAAAACAACAACATAACAAATAAGCAACATTAAACAAGAATCCTATTTACAGTGCATATTACAGGTTAACACAGTAAATTCAGCAGTGCAGAATGCAGGCATAATATAGCATACTGGTACAATATATGATGTTCTAGAGGGAGATAGTATTGTGGTCAATAAGGAAGGAATAACAGTTTATGAGTAGAAAGGGTAGGTAGAGCAAAATATGAAGGGACACATGACTAGTCAGGCTTAGTACAGGGGCATAACCAGTGTGTTCTGAGGAACACTTTTAGTTTGTTTTTGAAGAGTGATAGTGAGGGAAGTGAGGAAAGTTCACTGGGGAGGAGATTCCAGGCTTTTCCAACAGTATTAGAGAAGAGGGAGTCGCCAGCCTTGTTGTTTGGTTTAGAGGTATGTACTAGAAGTTTGTGAGAAGACCTTAAGGATTTCAGATTTTTATAGGGGATGATGAGTGTGGCTAAAATAGGAGTTTTGGAAGGTTTAGAAAGAGTGTTGTGGGCTATAGATAGTTGATGGAATTTAATCCTGTTTTGTAGTTCAAGTCATCCCAGCTGCTTTATATTAATGCAATGGTGGGTTCTAAATGGGTATGGGCAGTCTATTTCAGAGTCTGGGGAGTCTGTGGGTCAGGAACCTATCCCTCCAGCATGTTTTGTTCATTGCGATGACAAGGTTTAGATCCCTGGAGCGTGTGGCTCTTAAGGGATTGGAATTTCTTTAAGTGTAGCATGTCCAACAGCTCTGGGTTTGACATGGCCTCGTATGTTAAGCAGAGATCGCCATTGAGTAGACGATATGAGACAGAGTATAGCTGGAGTTGTTTTAGACGTTCAGCATAGGGCTGCTTTAGGCCTCTGATTCTTTTAGTGAGGTATTTCTGCGGCCTTTCCAGTTGTTGCAGATGTCTTGAGAGGTACATACCAAACAGAGCATTGTATTCTATAATGGGTCTAAAGAGGGATGAGTACAGTGGGACAATGACTTCCTTTTTTTCTGGATGAAAAGCCCTTAGTGATGAGGTGTGCCACATAGAAGGATTTCCTGACTGTTGTGGCGATGTGGTTATCGAAGGTGAGACCACTTGAGAATTTTTTTTCTCTCTCATGAATGATGCAGAATTAAAATGTGCTTTACTAGTTCCTTAATTATTCTGTCATGTTCTCCCTCCTTTTTTTCTATTTTCTATTTATTTATACTTTGTTAACCAGGAAAGTGAACTGGTCCCAGGACCTTTTTCAGCCACGACTTGGGCTACATTGGAAAAGATAATAAGTACTAAATGCCCTTAGCAATACAAAGAAAAAAATTACTGGCATAAAAACATTGACCAAGATTGCATGTTCACCACGTAGACAATGTGTGAGAGTGGCCAAGTATAACATTAAGCAACATTTACCAGAATGTATGCAATAATAATGCTTAACTCCGCTATGTTGTTATAAATAACAAATTATATGCACAAACTGCGGTGGTAGTGCTGCGGTAGTGTTGTTGCCTCACAGTAAGACGTTGTCCTGTTCGATTCTCAGCTAGAGCGTCTTCTGTGTGGAGACATGCATGAATGGGCGTACCTTCGTTGAAGGTTGTGCATCAGGGCTGGCAACTCGGCACTTAAAAATCTACTGCCAATCATTAGCGGACCGGAGTTCCGCTGTGGCGACCCCTAACCGGGAAAAGCCGAAAGACACAAACAAATGCACCCATATTGCACATATAGTATGTGTATAAAGTACATGTGTACAAAAACACATGAGTGAGTCTGTGTGTGTGTGTGTGTGTGTCTAACGGAAAACCTGATTATGTCTGTGTGTGTACTTCATGTCCTTTCAACAAAAACAAATCAAAGTGGAAATTTTTTGTAACTGTAAATGCATGTTTACACATAAACGCGCGCACACACACACACACACACACACACACACACATATATGTGTGTGTGTGTAAAAATGTGTAGTATGTAGAATACTATATGTAGGATGCAGTACTGTGTTTAAATGCATGTCTGACTGTGTGTGTGTATGTCTGCATTTAAACATAGTTAAGTACTTCTGATTTCCTTTTCTTAATGTTTTAATGCAAAAGCATATAGTAAATGCATGTTAAAGTAATTCAGCTGTATATTATGGTTGCCATCAATGGTCACATTTCCTTTGTGGACTACAAAATGCTCGTGCACTCTAACCATGTAAAGACTGACTCAGAGTCAGTGGGAATCTCTTATCGTGGATCTGCATGTACTAGATGTGCATCCCCCTCTGGAAGGATGTCACAAAAAAGCATAAAAGACCTTTTTATGAATAGTATCAGTGCACCTAGTTGATCGGGTTGTCACCTGTCTCTCTTTCTGCAGTTCTGCCCTTTTGGGGGGGGGGGGGGGGCTTGAAAATTGTAAATGTATTGGTACTTTATAAGAAAAAATATTTTCTGACTTTTCTCTAAATGTCACAGAAGTCTTTGATAATATATTAAAGTTACCTTTCTTTCCACTCCACTAACTACCTTGATTATAGCAAGCTCAGATACTCATAAGCCAGTACTTATTATACAGCAGGAACTTCTTGTAACATTTGTTAATGTCCGTTATGTACTTCACAGATAAAGATTCTAGTTGTCTACTGATGTACTATGTTCTTAATCTGTAAATATGTTGTAAGTAATTGCTATGTAAACTGTTAATCGCTATGTAATCCAATGTAACTACTGTCTGTTTATTTTAACTGTGGAGCTTTTCTCCCCAGGCCTCCGTTGAAAATGGACCTACGTCCAGTCGGACACTCCCGATCAACAAATATAAATAAATAAATAAATTATCTTAACATATAAACTAGTATAAATAACCAACATTTAAAGCTTAACATTTCAATACTGTGTTGCTGCTTATGTAAATTTGTCAGAAGAGTTAACAACTGGCTTTAAACCGCTGACTGATCTAAATGCTTTGTTTTACTGTGAAAGGGGAATGTAAGTTCTCCTCCTGCAATAAAAAAACAGTGGAAACAGTTCCACATCTTTCTGTCTTTTTTTATATCAGCTGCTATGTTCCTGACATTAGCAGGATTAATTACCCATCTAAGACTGACAGCAGTACCTAAGAGGGTTGTTGTTGTCTTTCGGCTTTTCCCAGTTAGGGGTCGCCACAGTGGAACTCCGGTCCGCTAATGATTGGCAGTAGATTTTCACGAACGCTGAGTTGCCAGCTCGACATTCAACCTTCAACGAAGGCACGCCCATTTACGCATGTCTTTCGAATGCCCACCCAACCGTGGGGAGGGCATGCAGACGCCACACAGAAGGCACTCCCCGCACTCCAGCCGAGAATAGAACGGGAGAACCTCTTGCTGTGGGGCAACAACGCTACCACTGCACCACCGCAGAAGTCAGCAGTACCTAAGAGGGTAAACTACAGATTCAGCTGTATCTGTGATGTGTCATGCATGTAGAGATGGATTCCTCTGCAAAGTATGTGAGAAGTTCAAAAAACTCTAAGCACCTGGAAAAAACCCACAAAGACCTCTGGATGCAATAAGAATATATTTAATAGTCACTCCACTTAGTAAAACATAAAACTCTTAAAAATATCCCTTCGGGTCACAGTACATACGCATTAACGCATTGCAAAACACTTACTTGTTAACAGTCTATCCCTGCTTCTCAGGAAGACTGTGTCTGTCTTGTTGATCCATACACATTGGGAACAGCATCCACACTTAAAAGTGCCAACTTTATCCCTTCTAACCATGTTTTCTTCATGCTTGTTTTTTTCTAAAATATTCTTTATACTTCTACCTTTGTGCTAGGTACATTTAAAAGGTTTGTTGAAAATGAAGCCCAAATCAGATGTAACACTAAACCTAGTCCATTCCTTATCTAATAGTGCTTTTATTGCATTTGAATTAGCATTGTAGTCAGTCACAAAATTACCAGCCAAATGGCCATTATCTTTGTTTAACCTTTCTTGTTCAATAACATCATTCTCCAATGGGCCTTCACCTAAAATAGTTTTGAACTTGCCCTTTCTTCCTTCTCTAACTTCATGTTCTACTTTTTTAATCAGGTCAGCTGGGTACCCTCTTTCACAAAACATCTTGAATAGTTCACTGCATTCTACCTCAAATTCTGTATCAATTGATGTCATCCTGCTCCCTCTCACATATTGACCTTTTATTATTCCTTTCTTTTGAAAGAATGGATGTGCACTGTTGAATGCTAAATAGGAATTAGTAAATGTTTCCTTTCTATATACTTTTGAGTTAAATCTTCCTGACTGTTTAGTGATAGAGATATCTAAATATTCAAGTTTGCTTAGATCAGTTTTGTATGTAAACTTTAAAAATTGTGTCAAGTCTGATAGATACTTAACAAATTCTAAAAATTTTTCCTCAGTATATACCCATAAAAAACACATATCGTCCAGGTATCTTTTATACAATTTCTAGCAACTTGTATACCTGGAGCTAAGGATGAATTTATCTTCCCAAAAAGATAAAATAATATTTGCATAACTAGGGGCACATCTGGCTCCCATTGCCACACCTTGCTGTTGTTGGAAGAATTCACCCTCATAATGAATGAAATTGTTTTTTAACACAATTTCCATTAACATCAAATAAAACTCTTTGCTGCTAAATTTACCGTACTTCACTAAGGCTTCTTCAAACATTTTCATACCTTTTATGTGAGGAATTGAAGTAAATAAATCAACCATGTCCATTGTAATAAAAATCAATTCTTCCTTATACATACTCCCCATTATGTTTCTTAATAGGTCCCAAGAGTCCTTCACCACACATTGGCCACTCATTGCCATTTTGTTTAATTTTTTGTCTAAAATTTGGCCAGTGGGGCTGTAATTGACCCAACAGAGGCAACAATTAGCCTCAGTGGTGGATTTTGTACATTCTTGTGCACTTTTGGGATACTAAATATACTGGGTGCAATGGGTTTGTCTACATGTAAGAAATTGTACAGATTTACATCCATAGTATATAATATAATACAGGAAAAAGTAAAAAAAAAAACCTTTCTGATCCCAACGACAAGGACTATCAATCAATTTGGTACACTGTTTTATCACTAGTCCTTGTCGTTGGGATCAGAAAGGTTTTTCTTTGACTTTTTCCTGGTTTACTTTTTGTCTTTACTGGTTGGTTGATATAATATTACCATATAATAGCAGATCATTCAGAAATAATTGTACTTTTTTATTCGCTATATTTATTTCATTTATGGAAACTCTTCTGTATTTTGAAGTATCTTCTAATAATTCCATCATCTTAGCCTCGTATATTAGGCTATCCATCAAAATAGCCCCCCCCCCACACACACACACACACCAATCCGGTCTCATCACTCTCACTCTATTATCCTGACTTAATTCTTGTAATAAGATGTTCTCTTCCTTCGAAAGATTAAAGCCCACTTTGTGATTATATATTTCAGCTCTTATTTCTTTTTCAGAAGGGCCTCAGCATTTTTTAACTGTGGGTGTAGTGAAGGGTTAAAATTGCTTCTTCTTTTTAATTCCACATCCATATTCATATTTAATTCCTGACCAAAGAAGAGTTCCAGGTTTTTCTTTCTAAGAAATGATTTTAAATCAGTTAGCACTTTGCTAATATTAGCTTTACTCTTAGGTATAAATTTAAAGCCTTTTGATAACAGTCTGAAATATGTCTCATCTACTTTCCTGTTGCTGTAGTTGTATATTTTAAATCCTTTAAAAATACACACACTACCATATAGCTCTATGTTACTAGTAGCTATTAAAATTTCTGTTTGTTCCATTGTGGGTATCTTCTGTTCCCCCCTGGGGTGTAATTGTAATGAATTGAGGGGTGATTTCTTACCCTTTCTGACCCCCTTAAAGGGGGGGACTCTAAAGGGTTCTGTAGATCATACATATCCTCATTATTTTCTTCATTATGGCTATTGACATACTCATTTGATTTTCCCATCCCAAACCTTCTATTATTTGTCCTGTTAAGCTTTTTTGGCTTGGGATACTGTGTTTTATTATCATATTCCTTCAAATCCCTGTCCGTTTTTTTTTTTTTTTTTTTTTTTTTACTTTTCCTCACATATGCAGCTTTAATTTTTCCTCTGTGTTCTTTAAAATGTCAAAGTACTTATTTTTCTCCTCCACTGTGAACAAAAGATCATTCATAATTTTATGGTTAACATCATCTAGCTCCCTATATAATACTTCTATCTCACTTTCATTTTCTCTAATAATGGCTTTGAACATTTCAAAGCCACAGTTATCAAATATTTGTACTAACTCTTTATGGGAATCTGTCCCCTCCTTAATTTTGGGTACATGTAAATTCTTAAGCCCTTAGGCACAATTTTAAGCTTCAAGCATTCAGTTAAGTATGCATTTTCCATCTCCAAATTCTTATATTTAAACAATAAATCATCAAGAATGTTCAAATTATGTATATCTGTAACATTTTCATCCTGTTTTACATTATAATTAACAGGTTCTCTATCACCGAACCTGTATTTTTTTTAGTTAACACAGTTTTAAAATCAATCTTGTACTTTATATTACTATTGGTACTGTCCGTATGTCTTGAGTTGTTACTTTGAGCTCCATTACTGTCCATATCTGCTTCATTCTCTTCAAAAATGGCTGGAAAGCCATCACACCCATTTTTGGACACATTCCTGATGTTTTTATCAAGTAATTGCCCTCCCATTGATGTGTGTACTCTCCTCGCGCCAAATTGTCCATTTTGAAACTGTTCCTGATTACCAGGCACATTCCCTGATGGTTCTGATGTCACCTGGGTACTGAGAGTGAGCAGCTGGATTAGCTGTGACAATTGGCCGATCAGCCTGTCAATCCAGTCAGAATCTCCACCCCTGGCTCCTCCTGCATCACCCGAGGTTGTGGCTTCCTCCATAACCAGGAAAAAGAATGAAACGGCAAGCAAAACTGAGCTACAGTGCTTCTTACCACACCAATATTCAAAAAACTCTAAGCACCGGGAAAAAGCCCACGAAGACCTGGGTGCAATAAGAATATATTTAATAGTCAATCCACTTGGTAAAAAGTAAAACTCTTAAAAATATCCCTTCGGGTCACAGTACATGCACATTAAAGCTTTAACGGAGTAATGAACAGCGTTTTCATCTCCCAACCGACCTCTTCAGATGGAAGATGCATACTTTTTTGTGTGTTTTTTTTCTGTGCTTCTAGTGTGTTGTCTATGTAAAAAAATTAGTATTTAGTCACTAGATGGAGCTAGTAGATCATTTTAGATAAACCTGCATCCAGCTAGATGTTCTCATTTTAAATGTATTTGAACTAGATTTTATTGAAACTTTGTATAAGAATATAGTGATTTTAAGCAACATTCAGCTTCTTCCATGATTGTTTTACACAAAATGGTGGATACTTAATGCCCTGCCAATGAAATTGGTTTTCTAATTAAGCAACTAGTTTATATACAAGATATTTTTATTCAGTATGCATTTTCCATCTGAAGAAGTCTGTTGGGAGATGAAAATGCCGATGTTCTTCGTGTTTCACTGTTGTAGTCATCGCATTTGGGTTATCTGCCTGCCTGCCTGAATACAAGAGTCTTGGATTCCTGCTTCAGACGCTGTCTCTTCTTCCATGATGCCAGGGATATAAAACATGTAGCCAACACCATTAGATCAGTCTTTCTTGCCATGGGGTGCCCGAAGCAGAAGCAGTTCGCAAGTGCCGGTCGACTCCTGAAATTTTCGTTTTCGAGTTTCAGAACCGAAGTCTTCAAAAAAAGATAAGTACCCCATTGTGGATTTTTTTCTTGCTCCAACCGATGTCAGTAAAAGTTAACAATTGTCTTACCTGTGGAAAGCAAATACCTCATAAAGATTTTCATTCGTACTGCATTCCTTGCTTAGGCCCAGACCACGACGTCCCTCGCTGTCGGTTTTGTGCCTTGTTCAACCTCCGAACTATTCGTCGTCGGACTATCTTTGCAGCAAATTATTTTGGTACTCAGTATAACTACCCAGAAATAGCTTCGTTAAACCATCCGACTACCGATCTTCCGAAAAAATGTAAAGATAAAGACAGAGACTGACCGCATAGGTCCAAAACTGCCGACGATGCTTCTGTTAAGCTAGTCGCCAGTTCGCCGGTACTCAATGAGGCACTTTTGCAGCCCCTGATACCTGCTACCTCAGATTCGCAAGCCTCTACTGAGACCCATTTGGAGTCCGGTATGCCGCAAGATGCTTCTTCGACTGTGGAACCTACAGATGTCTCTACCTTGGATGGGTACAGAGCCACTGTGCAGGCACCGGCTTCTGAGGGTGTATTCAGTCCTACAGACTTGCATTTTAAACCAACGCCATCTTCTTCATCCAGGCCTAAAACTCGATCCACGCCTAGAAAACCGACATCCATACCACATGCTCAGGTCCATATGCCTAAAAAACAAATGCTTAGAATGGCCGAAGACCTTATTACCTTAATTAGGAGAAGCCAGCCTTCCCCCTCTAAGAGACCTAGAACTGATTTTCCTTCTGATACTTCTGATCAGGAATCTGATATTTCTGTTCCTTCTGATTACCAAGATTTGCCCTTATCTACCTATGAGGATTCTGATGCAGAGGATTCCATTCTTTCTGCTTCCCCTCCAGAAGATTTTTCTTTTGGTGAAACCTTGCACACTCTTAGGGAGCATTTCCGCTGGCAAAGCCAAGATTACTTTGACTCCAAAATGAGGCATAGGAAATTCTTACTCCTTCATCTACACAGGCCTTTAGCTATCTCTCCTGTTTTGGACATTGTAAATGATGATGCTTTCTTTGAATCTAGCCTTTCCCCAGACACTTTACCTCCAGCTCCCAGAAAACCTGACAGGTATTACAGAGTACCTGACTCTCACAAGTTCCTGTTCAAGAATCCTGCTGCGGATCCAGAGACCATTTCCCAAGGACCAAAAGGCATTAAGGCTACTGCTGCCAGAATCCTACCCCTTCTGATAGAGATTCTAGAGCCTTGGACAGATGGATTAAGAAGGTATACACTTCTGCTACTTTGATCATTAGGGCTTTTTATTGCCAGCTTCATATGTTAAAGTACCAGCAGCATATTATGGGACTACTTAAACAGAAAATGATGTTGATTCCTGACTGTGCTGAACACAAAGAATTACAGGATTTAAAGCATTGTGCAGAACAAGTTGGTAAACATACTTTGCAATGTGGTTTTGACTTTAGAAGCATCATGCAGGGCTGCTGTCACTGGGTCTGTACTTAGAAGGTATGCTTGGCTTAATGAGCAAAACTTGCCAGATCATGTTAAAGCTAAATTACTGGATGCTCCCTTAAACCAAGACTGCCTGCTTGGCAACAAAGCAGAAGTCCTCAAAAGGATGGAGGAAAAAGCTAAATCTATGCAAACTGTTAAAGATTTCCTACAAGTACAGCCTGCCAGATTTAGTAGGCATTGGCCTTCAAAGAATTGGTCCTTTCCAGTCTCTTCCAGGCCTTCTCAGTCCAAACCCAGGAACAACAGACCACCCAGGTTACAGTCTCAGGCTGCGCACAGGCCTAAGCAGTGGGGGCGGGTCCGATTTCAAAAGCAGGGAGTAGTAAGCCACCCCCCTACGTAAAAATGGCACAATGACTTACCCTTAGCCCTTCCAAGCCCTACTCAACTGCCTGCTCCCTTAGGAGGAAAACTCACCCTGCATGCAAAAAATTGGGAACTCATTACCCAGGACAAATGGGTTTTGAATATAGTTTCCCAAGGATATATATTCCACTTCCACACCCTACCAATCCCAAACGGTTGGCCAGACCTACCCCCAAATCAGTGGGTGGAGGCCCAACAGCAGGTTCTCTCTCTTCCCAGTATCAGGGCTATTCAACCTGTCCCAGCAGAACAAAGGGGACAAGGTTTTTATTCAAGACTTTTTCTGGTACCCAGAAAAGACAACTCCTGGCGTCCTATCCTGGACCTCTCTATTCTCAACACCTTTCTGGTAGTTCCAAAATTCAAAATGCTAACTCTTCAACAGCTTCTCCCTATGCTAGCCAAGGATGCCTGGCTAGCACCCTTAGACTTAAAGGAAGCTTACCTGCACATCCCAATAAGGGAATCTTGCAGGAAATACCTACGCTTCAGGACAGGCTCCAAGCACTATCAGTTCTTTGCACTTCCCTTTGGCTTATCTACTGCACCCAGGGTATTCACAAAGTGTCTACCTCCAGACATTGCATTTTGCCGGCAGAGAAATATTCAAATATACCCATACTTGGACGATTGTCTGATTCAGGCAGAAAGCCAGGACTTGCTATTAAAACATCTGGCATTCGAAAAGAAACTTCTAACCTCACTGGGGTACACCATAAACGAAAAGAAATCTCACCTAGTACCCTGCCAAAAGATTGTATTCCTGGGAGCAAGCTTCAACACAACTTCCCAGATGGCTTTCCTCACTCCAGAGAAACAAGTGTATTTGGCAACCTACTTCAAACTACTGGCCACAAAGACCTAGCTATCTGCAAGGAAAATTCTACAAGCCCTGGGGTTCATGGCCTCTTGCATTCTACTAATTCCATATGCAAGACTGCATATGAGGAAACTACAGTGGTATCTAAAAAGCCTATGGTGTCAACATTCTCAGGACCTGGAATCAATGATTCCTATAGTTCATAGGTTGGTACTACGCTATCAGCCCTAGGGCCTATACAAGCCTAGCCATAACAATTCCCTGGCTATTTCTTCCCACACTATTTACTTCCCTGGACCCCTGTCTAGCAGGGCAACTGACGTGATCCCCGGGGTGAATTTCCTTTCTCCCATCCAATCGTCAAGGTTCCTTTTGAAGAGGACCAAAAAGGCACTCTGCTTGACATGTATGGGCAATCTATTCCAGAGTCTGGGGAGTCTCTGGGTCAGGAACCTATTCCTCCAGCATGTTTTGTTTATTGTGATGACAAGGTTTAGATCCCTGGAGCGTGTGGCTCTGAGGGATTGGGATTTCTTTAAGTGTAGCATGTCCAACAGCTCTGGGTTTGACATGGCCTTGTATGTTAAGCAAAGATCGCCTCTGAGTAGACGATATGCGACAAGAGTATAGCTGGAGTTTTTTAAGGCGGTCAGCATGGGGCATCTGCTTTAGGCCTGTGATTCTTTTAGTGAGGTATTTCTATGGCCTTTCCAGTTGTTGCAGATGTCTTGAAAGGTACATACCAAACGGGGCATTGTATTCTATAATGGGTCTAATGAGGGATGAGTGCAGTGGGACAATGACCTCCTTTTTTCTGGATGAAAAGCCCTTAGTGATGAGGTGTGCCACATAGAAGGATTTCCTGACTGTTGTGGCGATGTGGTTATCGAAGGTGAGACCACTGTCCACCTGTGTCCCTAAGTCTCTTATCAAACTTTCGGTGTTTAGTGTACTGTTACCTATATGGTAATTCACGGATACATGTTTTTTCCCAAAGGGGATAACTATACATTTCTTGGCATTGAGCTTGAGCCCATGGCTCTGGCACCAAGCATCTGTTTCTGTAAGGCCCTTTTGTAGAGTATCCACATCATTTGGGGATTCAATAATGGCTCCCAGTTTGCAGTCATCTGCAAACTTTGTTATCCAGAGTCCCTTAGTGTTGGCCTGTACTTCAGAGAAGTAGATGCCAAACAAGAGCGGTCCCAGGACTGAACCCTGAGGTACTCCATTTGTCACTTGTCTGGAGCTGGATTTGGAGTCAGCTACTTTTACAGTGTGGGTTCTATCAGTAAGCCAGTTAGCAACACATTGGGTGACGTAGGGATTAATGCCCAGCTTAGTAAGTTTATCTATGATTCCAGAGTGGGGGATGGTGTCAAAGGCCTTGGCAAGGTCTAGATAGGCTGTGTGGACCACCTTACCCTTGTCCATGGCTCTGGAGACTGATTCGAAGAAGTCAATCAAGTTCAGGAGACAAAATCGGCCCTTCACGAACCCAAACTGGGTGGGGTCCAGTGTTTGAAGGTTGCCAATGTCTTTGTTTATAAGTTCCATGATAATACGCTCCATGGCCTTGCAGATGAGGCTTGTCAGACTGATGGGATGGTAGTTTCTGGGATCCAAGGTGGTTCCCCCCTTGTGGAGTGGGATAACTGTAGCTGTGCGCCACTCAGTGGGCACGAAACCTGAGGTGAGGCTATGATTAAACATGACACTTAGGTGAGGTGCCAGTTCATATTGTAGTCCATGTAGTACACAGCCCGGGATGTCATCTGGTCCCATGGATGCTGTATTCTTAGCTTTGGAGAGTGTGTTTTTTACCTGTGTGGCCGTTCTTACCGGAATTTGGCAATCTTCTGGTATTGAGATGGACCATTTAGGGGTGAGGGGGGAGTGAAGTTGGCACTGAATCGATCTGCCAGGATATTGGCAATATCCTTGGGATCATTATATTTAATGCCATTCTGTTTTAGCTCAGAGCAGATCTGAGCTTTGCCATTTAGATTCTTGACAAAGTTATAGAATGCCTTGTTGTTGTCTTTGGAATCTTTGGCAATTTTATTTTCGTAACTAGCTTTGGAGGATTTTATGAGGGATCTCAGTTTCTTACTGAGGCTGGTAAGGAAGTTTTTTGCATCGTGGGATTTTCCTCTTTTCTGCAACAGTTTCTTCCTTTTGTTGTAAAGTTTGTTTATGACAGGGGACCACCAGATTGGCTTCTTTTTTTTTTTATGAGAGCATCTTGGTTCTATTTGGGATGGCACAATTTATGCTTGAGTGGATGTGCTCATACAGTGCCTTAATGTAGGATTCAGCAGTTGAACTTTCAGCTCCCGTCTGCATGGGTGTCATGAAGTTTGTCACTTCTGACTTGAGTAGCATGAAGTTGGCTTTGGAGAAGTTTTTTATGGAGGTTTCCTTACTGGGAGGTGGGGGTGGGATGTGGATGTTAAGGGTGATTAGCTTATGGTCAGACGTGACTAACGAGGGGGTGACCATAGGTTTGGAGCATCGATTTCCCGTGTTGGTAATGACCAGGTCTAGGATATTGGAACCCCTGGTGGGACTATGGATTAGTTGATCCAGGGCGTTGGAATTTATGAATTCCAAGAACCGTTGGGCAAAGGTGTTGGTACATGAGTAGCTTTCCCAGTTAATGGCAGGGTAGTTAAAATCACCCAGTATTAGGGTGTTTGGTTCTATCTTAATATTTTCCAGTATGTTTAGAAAGGTGTAGTGAGAATCTTGGGGTATGGTGGGGGATCTATAGCAAGCTACAATTTGGATTGCAGTCTTACCTAGTGTTAGTTGCACCTGGAGAATTTCAGACGCATTGTGTTGGGCAACTAGCCAGGTGGTGTGAATATCCTTGGTGAATATTGACACTCCTCCAACTTTAGTGTTTCGGTCCTGCTTTGGTGGCCAAAAAGCGTGGTAAGAGTTGTAGCCTGGTATTGCAGGGGTGCTCTCTGGAGCCTTGAACCAGGTCTCAGTTACTGCACAGATATCGATGTTCTCCATTTTTAGGAGTGCCTCAAGAGAGTGCATTTTGAGGTTTAAACTTCTAGCATTGAGTAGCATTACCTTCAGATTTTGCATGTATAAAGACAGAGTTCCGTTGGTGGGCAGAGGCCTGCTGCCACAACAAGGGGCTCCCTTTCACTCTACCCCCTGCCTCCCAAACCCTAACAATAGAAGCATCAGACTATGTATGGGGCGGGGGCTCACATGGCAGGGCAGTGCATTCAGGGCAAATGGAACCAGAGACAGATGCACCTGCATATCAACCAAAAAGAAATGTTAGCTGTACAGAATTCCCTGACAGCCTTCAAAGACCATATTCTTCCAGGACAATTATTGGTGAAGACAGACAACACCACAGTTATGTGGTACATAAACAAGCAGGGGGGAACCCACGCATACCCTCTCTGCAGACTAGCCATGGCTCTGTGGAACACAGCCTTGAGCTACCAAGTGCACCTACAAGCTCAGTTCCTGCCAGGCAAGCTAAATTCACTGGCAGACGACCTAAGCAGAAATCTCATGGACCCACATGAATGGAAACTGGAACCAAAAATATTCAACCTCTTGAGGAACAAATGGAGGACTCCAGAGATAGACCTGTTTGCCTCCCCTCAGAACTACCAATTGGGCAAATTCTGCCCAAGGACTTCCCACAGCCAAGCTTGGAAACTGGATGCCCTGCCCTTTACCTGGGAAAGCCTCTTGGTTTATGCCTTTTCCCCTCTGCCTCTCCTCTCAAAGGTTCTGCAAAAGATCAAACAGGACAAGCCAAGGACAATACTGATCGCACCAGACTGGCCACGCCAGCACTGGTACCCCTTCTTGCGCAGCATGACACTGCTGGAACTATGGCACCTGCCTCAGATCCCTTCCCTGCTGTCCCAGCAGGCGGGCCAGATTCTGCACCCTCAGCTTCAAACCCTGAACCTTGCAGCCTGGCTAATTCCTTGAGCTCTCCAATAGCATTCCTCAGTAAGCAGGTGCTAGATGTCATTCTGGAGGCAAGGAGGCCTAGTATTAGAAAATCCTATGCTGAAAAGTGGAAAAGATACTGTTCCTGGAGCCAGACTCAGGGGATGGGCACAGTACTTAACAGAAATGCTCCACAAGGGCCTATCCTTCTCATCAATTAAAATTCATGCCTCTGCCATTTCAGCACATTATAATACTGAGCCACCCCTCTTCTCTCACCCCCTGCTAAAGCAATTCCTTAGAGGGGCCACACATTTAAGACCCCCCAGGAGAGCCCCTACTCCAGCCTGGGACCTTAACTTTGTATTGGAAAAGCTCACTCTCCCTCCATTTGAGCCAGCTGCAACTGCAGAGTTGAAATTCCTTTCTTGGAAAACAGCTTTCCTTTTAGCCATCACTTCAGCAAGAAGTGTCTGAATTACAGGCCCTCATGGCAGTGGAACCCTTCATTGTCTTCCATGCAGACAGGGTTTCCCTCAGGACCAATCCTTCCTTTATGCCCAAGGTGGTGTCTAGTGTAGCCTTAAATCAGTCCATTCATTTGCCTACTTTTTTCCCTAATCCACAAAACAAAGGGGAATGAATACAGCACTCTCTAGACATGCACAGACTACTTGGATTTTATTTGGACAGGACTAAGCCTCTCAGAAAGTCTGAACAGCTGCTAGTTGGCTTTGCTGCAGGGGTAGAGGGGAAGGCCATTTCAAAGCAAACTATTTGTAAATGGATAGCCCATTGCATTCATTTCTGCTACAAGCACCATGGAAAACCTACCCCACAGGGGATAAGATCACATTCCACCAGGGTTGCATCTACCTCTGCAGCCTTTTTCAGAGGATTCCCTACCAAGGACATCTAGAAGCTGCTACCTGGAGCTCTGTACATACCTTCACCAAGCATTACCACATGCCTGTTTTTTCTACATCCAGAGCTGGTTTTGCCACTGCAGTTATGCAGGGCTTAATAGCTGGCCCTAATGTTCTCCAACTTCCTCCTCCCTTCCTTAGCTTTGGAAATCAACCCAAATGTGATGACTGCAACAGTGAAACACGAAGAACATAGTACAGTTGTGTACACTTACCATAAATGTAGACGTTCGAGTGTATTCACTGTTGCAGTCCTGGTTCCCCTCCCTCCAACCCACTGACTTCTCTTGGCTCTACCTTTCCTTCTTGTTTAGTGTAATTAAGTTTTCTGGTGTATTTGCTTTTTGATGGAGGTGTACCATAACATATAATTGCTTCCCTTTGTGGGGGCACCTGACATATTGGGCAAGAAAAACTGATGTAATGGCGTCGGCTGCATGTTTTATACCCCCTGAGAACCTGACATCATGGAAGAAGAGACAGCATCCAATGCAGGAATCCAAGACTCTGGTATTCAGGCCAGCTGAGGGCTACCTGCAGGCAGATAACCCAAATGTGATGACTGCAACAGTGAATACACTCGAACATCTACATTTATGGTAAGTGTACACAACTGTACTTTCATTACTCTGTTAAAGCATTAATGTGTATGTACTGTGACCCGAAAGGATATTTTTAAGAGTTTTATTTTTTACCAAGTGAAGTGACTATTAAATATATTCTTATTGCATCCAGAGGTCTTCGTGGGCTTTTTCTAGGTGCTTAGATTTTTTTGAATATTGGTGTGGTTTGAAGCACTGTAGCCCAGTTTTGCTGTGTGAGAAGTTCAGCTTAAAAAATAGGTGGGCTTTCCTTTCTTGTGACTTCATGGAAAGATAATAAAAGTTTTAAAAGCTACAAATGGGTTTCTGGTACCTACACAATGCTGAAATCATATTATATGGAGAAAAGAAACCTAAAGATTGAGTTAAACTGTAGGAGTGGGTGGAGTTTTCCTTTAATTGTGCTTTACTGTAAGTAATAATATCACTTGCATTTGTAATTATAAATAACATACTTTCTTATTGTAGTATGTACAATTCTATGCATTCTTTAGTCTATACATAATTTTCTGTTTGTGTCTTGTACTATGGTGCCCAGGTCATGGCTGAAAAGTGTCTGTGGACCAGCCCACTTACCCAGTTATGAAACTGAAATAAATAAAACAAATAAAATTTATCTTAGAAGTATTTCTTATGTGTTAAGCCTGTTGCACGTTCTATGTGAGTTATAAACTTTTTTTTTCTTAAAGTGTTTCTGATCATGTTGTAGCTTTTCGCCTAAGGTCTCCACTTAAAATGGGTTATGCACAGTTGGGAGTCCCTCAGTTACTAAAGTGAATGAATACATTAAAACTAATTTAATGCTTCTGTTTGAGACGGTTCATGATTCAGTGGTTCTAAAGTATTGTTTTGTAATAACAACTCTAGCAGAAAACATCAGTGAAAGCAATTCTCTTTCATTCCAGGCTTGATGGATATTGCAGGTTCTTCCCATCAGTCATTTCATCAGGATGATATGGACCTTAAAGAGGAGCTGGATCTAGAAATTGTAAAGCAGGAGGTGAGTGTGGATGAAGAAACAGTTGGATTGCCCAGCCATGAGCCACAACTTTCCATCAGTACACCGACTGCCAGCGTAATTGCATCCCTTCCATCGAGGGGACATAAGAGAAAAGGCAGCTATAAAGCCCATCCTTTCCCGAATCAGGCAGACTACACAGAAGATGAACTGCTTCAGTTGCAGCAGCAACAGACTGAAGCTATTCAAGCTGGATTTGATAGCATTAACCAGAACCTGGGAATCTTGCAGCAAGGTCTGTATGATCTGGGCAGTAGCTTGAGCCTTGTAGCACAGACTTTGGTTGAAATAAAAAACATTTATGTAAAGAATAACACTAACAGAGACTGTACTGAAGCTTCTACTCAGACTGGACCCCTTGATTATCAGGACTCTTTAAAATGCTCATCTGTTGATGACAAGGAGATCAGAGTCAAAGCCAAGCAGTGATTCAATTCATCAAGACCCAAGTTGTGCCATTAGGTCAGAGATAACAGAAGACCGAACAAAACTGTATAACCATGAGAAACATAATTTTGACGTGCCTAATATAGAAGCAAAGGTAGTAGCATGAGATTTTTTTTTAATGAAGGTCTTTTTCCATCTTTAGTAACTTTGGAATACCACACTAATTATCTTGAAGACGAGTTTTAAGCAAGTTTGGTGGTAGAATATCTGTGACACGAGATGATATTGCAGCAATAAATTTTCAAGCATTTTCTTCTAGAGACCCCTCCCAGTCATTATAAATAATCTGCTTACACTAGGCAGTTTTCACCTTTTATTTATTTTTAATTTTTCTTATAGAAATGTCTTTTTACATGACTGAAAACTTTTATTGATAAACATATGTCTGTTGCTTGGGTATAAGTTAGATCACTGTATTTATGATTGTGATCTTTGCTAAGAATTTAAAAAGACCACAGTCTGAAAACAATAATAATAATAATAAAGCTCTAAAGAAATTGGGGTAGCAGGTCTTCCTCAAAGACTAATTAGGTCTTTAGACTGCATTTTCATCCTCAAAGTCTCCCTTTAAGAAGTTGGAATCCGTGTACTTTGTCAAGCACAGTTCCAGTTACTCTTGAAAGGTGAAAGAAGGTTTGTTGGTTGCAGTGTAATCTGGGTACATTTTCATTCACTAGGTAGGGATCCTGCAATAGTTATGGACGCTGGTATTTCTGTATTCATGTGGTCTGTTTCACCTTTCTCTTCATTAATGTTACTTTAGATACTTATAATTAAAAAGATAAAAACTGCGAGTCCTGAAATTTCAAAAAAAATCAGCCTTTTTTCCCCTCTTTGTCTGAGGTTATTATTTGGAAGCTGGGGGAGGGGGGTTGAGGATATTAACCCCGTATGAGGTGCAGACTGCACAGCCATCCCATGCAAAAAATAGCTTTTAAAAGTTCTGACTTACATGATTCACAATTTCTGTCCTCAGAATTGTAATACCAGGCCATCACTTCCCTTGGGGAGCAGCCGAAAGAAGAAGACTTCACTTACCAAGACTTAGGCTGCCTCAGTAGAACTGTTCAAAATTTTTTTGTTGAACAGTCATATCACAGACTTTTTTTGCACACTTTGCCCAAGCTGGCAGTTGGTCATGAGTCCCCTCCTGATCATTTGGCTCATTTGATCTCCATCACTGGGGTGTCGGTCAACCAGGAGGGGCTATCATTCAGACATCTATAAGGGTGGTTTGAGATTTTTTTCTGTAGAGCCTTAATCCCCCCACAACCAGTGAAGTGTGGTGGAGGGAATTTGCAACAGACTGATCACAGGGTATGTCCCCTCACTTCTGCTAGGGGCATTGCCTCCAAACAGTCCTGCATCTTCCCCGAAAGCATGAGTGGTGGTTTCCCCTTGTCTCTACCAGGGAAATTGCATCAAGTAGTGTGCCCCAGTCTCCATGTAATCATCCCCATCAGCCAGGAGAGGCAAGTGGGACATGTTATTATCAATGTAAAATATAATGCCATGATGCAAGAATAGTGGTTCAGAGGGGAAGCATCCATCCACAGCAGAGTTAACCTTGTTTTGACTATCTGTTTGGGTGTCAAAGAGATAGTGGCAGGAAGACATCTGTTCATTTTTAAAGGAGAGTAAGGGCATTTTTACTACTTTGTAGTCCCTGTAATGACATCTTTGTATATCATGTGATGGGGAGCCCTCTGCTGTATGCTATGAGAGATAATTGGGTCTTCAATGCTCAGTCAGATCTTAACTGTCTTCAGTATTCAAGTCTTATTGCTGTAAAGGGGAATGAATGAGCATTGGAGGGATCCTGATTTCCTGAGGTCAGCAAGAAATAATCAAAACATTTAGAGAATAGACATTATATGTCATGGTCCCATTGTAGCATTTATGACATTTCATATACATTTGAGCATCCTGTCCCTCACATCTATTCACTGAGTGCTGTTTTGGAATATTCCAGAGTCCCTACCTGCCTTTTTTATTGTGTACACAGTTTATGTTCAAGTCAAATCATTCATAATTTTGCATTCATGTGCATACCTCATGCATGATGCACCCAACTGTGTCCCTAGTGGCTGGCCATATAGTTCAGTTTTAATTCATATTACTTTAACAGCACAGTTCTATGATTCACAATATTGACTTTTTATGTGCTTTACATTAAAAAACATTGTAGGAGTTTTTTTCTTTTATAAATTAAAATATAACTAACAATAACTGTTTACATATTGAGTGTACTTCTCCCTTCATGAGACAGCTTGTGTGTCACCACCCCCATACATCATTAAGTAAACTATGACAATCTAGGTTGCAGGCATCTAGGAGTTTTGTATCGTGCAGCTTTCCTCCTGTGTCTTTAACTGTTCCCTGAACTTTATTGCATACATTACATTTATTTATGATGAGTGTTCTCCTTTTTCGTTGTATTAGTTCAATTCCATTGTTGTTTCCTCCATTAGTTTCTTGATATCTTGTATGTTTGGTCTATTTCTACACTTCCATTTCCTAATGATCCTTTTTTGCTACCATTTTTAAGAGTGCTATCAGAACTAGAGTGTATTTTGGTCAGAATGATTTAACCCAACTTAAAAAATCATCATTTGTTTTGTATAAACTAGAGGTTCAACCACTGTTTGGTCTGTCTACTTTTGCACTTCTTGTTTAAACACTTGAAATGTTCACAGTCTCAAACAACTTGCTCTCAGATACCTGTCATCCTTTGTTCATGTCTCCAACATGCATCACTTTCCTTGGAAAACATGATTTATTGTAGCTGGCATATACAAATATGTGTGGAAGCATTTCTGTGCAAAGATTCCGAATTCCGTAGATACATCTAGGACCCCTACAAATTCCCCTGCATCCCTTTTCTAATATTTACCTATCCAGCCTTTGACCCCAATCTGACTTCTTACTATGATATCTTTTATTTCCAATCTCCCTTTATAAGCCCTACTTCTCAGCTTCTTCCTGGAAGGGCATCTGTCATAGCTTCCACTAAGTATTTTACAGTTTCAGGGGCATTTTGTAATTGGCCCTGCTCCTTCACCATCTCTTTGCATAGCCTGGACATACCCATCTACGGTTGATTATCTCTGTCTTGCAGATTAAATTTCACTTCTGCCCAATTCAAAACTTTCTGACCACTCACCACTCTCTCAACTATATAATCACAGAATTTTGCCTATCCCCTGTCTGTTGCAGTACAATGTTATCTCTGCATTAGTAATCCTTTCCATTTTTAATTGCACTTCAGCTCACGATCTGTTTAGTATTTTGGTTGTATGTGTGATGGCCTCGCTACCCTGGGCCAGTAATCAAGGAGCCTCAATCCTCACTACTGACACCAGTGAGAGACGGTCACTAAGAACAGGAATGAATTTAAACAGTATTTTCAGATGCAGCTATCTGCAACAAGCACAGTTTCCCCCCAAGATCAAACACAGAACACACTCCATACCTGGAACTGGACTCTGTCTCTCCAGATCCCAAGCAAAGCTTACTTTAAAGCACTGTGTCCCAGTTCCAAGTAACTGACACACCCACATTTTCACACACAAATTCCTGGGAAAGGCTGGTACATAATTACTAGCTGTACCCCTTCTGCCCAGACTATAAGGTAACAATGCTGTCACCAGTCAAACACTCTCAGGCTCTTACAAGGATATCAGTTATACTGAGTAAAATCAATACTAATATAAAAGGTAGAGTGTAACCAAAGCAGCAAGGCTTTTTGGAATGGCCACTGCATCACTAAAATAAGCACAAGTACTCTCAAGATGTTAAAAATATTCTCTAAAAGACCAGCCGTAATGAAAGGTATAAAAGTCCTTAATAATAAATAATAAAACAGTAAACGTGAGAATACTAAATATCTAAGTACAGTAAACATCAGAGTTGCAATCACAGGGGAAATAAAAATAACACAGTTGGACAGATTCAAACAGATGCAGAAAAACAATATTTAATCTCACTGTATTTTCTGACTGTCTAAATAACTGTTCCCTAGCTAACTTACTTAATACATCAAGGCAAGATAAGATGCTTACTTCCACCATGCAAGGTGATGAGCTTCTAAGTAAAACTTACTGAACTGTGATAACCGTCATAGCTCTTTATATCAGGTTCCAAGGAAAACATAGCAAAACAAACTGCTGTAAGAGTTCCATCCTCTCAGTGCTGGTTATAGAATGACATCACATTTGATCACCTATCTCTGGTACAATACACACTCAGAGCTTTGCTAAGATCAGTTGCAGTATCTGAATGCTATAGAACAATTTCAGAAAGTTCTACTCATCCCTTCCAGAATTCTTTGTTTAAACATAAATGTTTAATCAGGTCTAATAACACTGTTGATCATTTTTTTAACACAAGCATCTGTACAAGTCAGTGTGATATATAAATGACAAAATTATTTACAAAACTCCAGCTAGCTATGCAGGTATATGTTGCACATGCAATAACCTATTCTCCCTGGCACAGATAGCAATACCTTACATCGTCACAGCATATATCTATTACTACCTTGTCTTAACATCTTTCACATATTCAGTCTTTTGTCTCCTTTCATTTCACTCTGGTTTGATAACATTACCTCCAATTTGGATAATTATGTGGTATCCTGTACTGCATATGTAAACATTAGCTGTTTGTCTTTGTAGTACTCCTCAAGATTTGGTAAGCTTAAGCCACCTTGCTCTGCTGTTGGTGTTAATTTATCTTACTGAACCTTCTCTGTTTCACATTCCCATATAAACTCCATTCTTCTTTTTATCTTTGCCAATATATCCTTGGGAGAAGTTAATCAGTATGCCTGACTTACATACACTAGTAGTGTCACAAATATCTTTATACCTTGAATCTTACTAAGACCATCATTAGCATTTGCCTTTTTCTCAACTTCTGGATTATCTTTGACACATTCTCCTGCTGCTTTCTGCGTGGTTGTTCCTAACCATACTCCTAGGTATCTCATCCTGTAATGCTACCCAAAGAAAGGGGAACTGTTACAGTATATCTTTGGTAGGTGTGTATTTCAGGACTATTGCTTTTTTTTTTTTTTTTTTTTTTTTGTCTGCATTAATTTTACAGCAAGTTAACAGACCGTGCATCTGCAATTTAATAAAGAGGGTTCGCAGATTCCTCTCAGTATAAGGTATAGTATGACATCATCTGAGAACAAAGCTAATGCTTTCTTCTGTTGTCCTCAGCTATATTATTATATCCTAGAACTTCTTACTACACTATCTAATGATTCCAAGTGCATTGAAATTAAGGGAGGCACAGTCGACATCCCTGCCATGTCACTCCGTCTGTCTTTATACTGCCATACAGTTTCCCATTACACTTCAGTCTTACATCTGCTCCCTGATATATTGTACATATTAAGTTTATCCATTTGAAGAGGAATCCAAAGCTTTTCATAGTCTCCCACAGAAATGCCCAGCTAACACTATTGAATACTTTTCCAGCATCCAGTCCTGTCATCTTCAACACTTTCTTCTGTATTTTTGTGTTATTTTGTATTATTAAGGTTTTAGTTATATTATCAAATATTTGCCTATCCATTACAAAACACAAACTGACCCAAATCTGTAAGTCCCAGCAACATTTTAGCCAGACTTCTAGCTATAATTGTCATAAATACCTTGTATTCATAGGTTTGTAGTTTGGATGCATTCAGGTCTGTCACATTTTTCCCTTTTGGCATCAAAACCATTACTGCCAGGTCCCATGATGCAGGAAAGTACCCCCCCCCCCCATAACATGGTCAAACAATGATGTCCAGATTTTAAGCATGTCTTTTTCTAGGAACTTCCATAGCTTTATTGGCATGCCATCCTTTCCTGGATTTTTCCATGTTTCATGGTTCCTAATGGCAGCTCTAATTTCCTTTTCTTCCTGTATTTTTTCTAACATATTTCTAGAAACTTCTTTTAATTTAGGCATGTTTTCATTGCTCTTAGCTTTGTATCTACTGCTAAGGCTTTCCCATATATCCCAGTATCATAGCCCTGTAACACCTGTGCTGCTCTGTCCTGATCTGCTTCCAGTCCCCCTCTTTGTGGTTTCTAATCTTAACTGTCATCATATTTATCATTTTCTGCCACAACTTCTGGGCCAAACGTTTTGTCATTCTAGGTTTGTTGTCAAAATAGAGGTGTCTTACTGATGTCACCCTGTATTCAGTTACTGTATCTAAACATTATGTCATGTCCTTCTTTGCTGCCAGTAGCTGCTGTTCTAAGTATTCTGTTAAACCATTATTTTCTTCTTGACTTTTAAGTATTTGTCATAAGTCCAATTCCAAATATATCTGCTTTTTGCCTCCATCAAGGTCTTTATTTTTAGTTTACACTTATCCTATGATTTCCTCACAGCTTCAGAATTCAAGTCTAATTATTTGAGCAAATTTGTTAGTATCTCACCTAGCCCAAGCTTAAAGATGTTCCTTTTGAGCAGGTAAGTTAGAAAGTGCCAGTGTTTTGCTCTGTGCTCTCTATTTTGCATTTTTATTTGTAGTTGGACAAGAGTATGCTCTGATAGACCAAATGTGTTTGCAAGTTGCGAAGCAAGTTCACGTGCTGTTTTGTTATACAACATCTCTCCAATCTGGCCTGTGATCCATGTCTTCCAAAATGGTATGTAAATTCTTTATTGCACCCCTGTATCTCGATTATGTCTTGGGGACCAAACAGTTCCATATATTTCCCAAAATATCTTCCTTCTGCACTGCTGCTTATCTTGGCCCTCTCACTGCGTCTTTACAGGTAATCACTATATTTCATTTTCCCACCAATATTAATATTCCCACCAAAAAGTTATAATCTCACCCATTATTTGTATTATTTCCCAGATATTCATCTTGAGGGTAAATAGATAGCAACCAGTGTATCCTTGCCATCTCCCCTTAACTATCATAAATCTACCACATCAAAAATTTTCACATCAACCTGCACTTGCAATCCTTACTTGATTAATATTAGCACACCACATTTCCTGTCTTTGTCTAACCCTAAATAATAGCCCATTCTCCCACTTTCTTTTATTAGGGCGTCATGTTACTATTTGTATAGTTGTGTTCCTTACAATAACACAATATTTATATTCTCTTCAGCAATGTATATGAACACATTTCTTCCCTTATGTTTGTCAACTAGCCCATTTACATTCCACATTAACAATTTTAACATCATGTCCTTTACAAAATTAGCTTTGAGTCATACCTTCTGGCACTTGCTTTCTGCCTCGTTTTTATACCCTTCATGAACATCTCTTTACTCGTTTCAGTAGTCTTCTTGTCTCTTAGTAGCTTGTGCAAATCTATATTAGGAATCTTTGGGTTATTAAAACACAAGTTCACAACTTCCCCTCTTTTCAGTCTAAAGTTAAAAATATTAATAACTGTTAAGTGTTTTGCAAAGAATGCAGTTAGATACTGAGCTGATGCTCATCTATGCAGTGCAAAGTGTCACCGAATCCCTCTTTAGCAATATCCTGCTGTCTGATACTCCACAAAAAACAAGGAACTCTGTATTATTTCTAAAGTTCTGTGAGTGGAGTCACAGGTAGTACTCACATTTCCCCTTTGTAATCCTTCTCCATTGCTTCCCCACAAGTTTTGCCTGTGCTTTTGTTTGGTCCTGTTAGGCATCTTTGTGATATTCTATCACCCCAAAGTTTTGCCCCATTCCTTCAGGTATATGTGTTCCTTACAGAGTTGTGTGTGCCTGATATCCTTACAGTTACTAGACTGAAAGTAAGTTTCTGCACTTTTATCAAGACAATCCTCAAACTCCTTTAACCACTCCCCTACTGTTGAAGAGCTTCCCAAGGATTGGTTTGGCGATAACAATGCTTTTTTACCTTTACAGTGTGAAGAAGCCCTCCTCTGTGTCTCCAGTAGTTTTTGTTTGGTTTAGTGTCCATTAGTTCCCTTTTAATAGAAAATTACAAGGTTTTGAGCATTCAGATTGTTTGTATACATGACTTGCAATTCATTGGGCCTCCACAAGGTATTCCATTTTGCCATGCTTAATTTCCCGCTATTTCTTTTTCAGTGCTGCTAGATGAGCTTTGTCTTTACTTTTCTGTTTGGTTCTATTTAGCTTCATTTCTTTGTCACATCTTCCCCCAAAAGTTTTCAATAAAACTTCACTCATATTTTATGTGGCTTATTGGCACTGGGATTTCTACAGAAGCATGTACTCCCAGTCTTAAGGTAAATTCAGTAAGCTTGTCCCACCCATTTTACATGAAGTACACCACCCCAAGAGCATATAATCACTGCCCTAACATTTTCAGTTCACTGGAAGATGGCTTCAGCATTGACATTCGTTGAATATCCTTTAATTTCAGGAGTTCTGTCTGGAAGTCATTTTGCAATCCAATGGATTATATAAGGGTTAACATTTAAGTTAGTTAGTGTGTCCATGATGTTAGGATGTGGAATGGTTTCAAATGCCTTTGTCAGATCTAAGTATGCTGTGTGTACAGATTTACTTTCATTTGATTCCACAGTGAATTTTTTTAAAGTCACTGACTAGGCTGAACAGGCAGGATCTTCCCCAAATGGATATGTTCTCAAGAGATTGTAAGCTGCTGATATCATTGATTATAAGATCCATAGTGATACATTCCATTAACTTGCATTTGAGACTGGTGAGGTTTATTGGTCTATAACTGCCAGGATCCATGGTGGGGACCGCACTTTTGGAATGGCACAACCAGTAATGTTCAACATGCCATAGGGACAAAACCAGTTCAGAAGCTGAGGCTGAACAGGTCTAAGAGAGGGGTGGTAAGGCTCTGATTCATGCTGACAAGAAAGCACCCTGGTACACTGTACAGCTGCATTGAGCTAGTGTTTACAGTTGCAGAGTGAGCCTTTAGGACCTGCTCTGGGGAGATCATCAGGGAGGTATGGGCTTGATATCAAGTGTAGGAAAGCTATGGTGAATGAGGGGAAGATGTTTGAACATATGTTTGCTCTGTCCTCCAGGCCATAGTATGTTTCATTATTGTGTATTATTAACTCTGTGCAAATCTTTGTATTCTCCTTAAGATTTGTAACATACGTAGTTGCAAAAGCATTTATGGTTATCCTTGATGAAGGAAATAATTTTCAGTTCATAAGCAGCCTTGCTTGATTTGATTTTTTTGTGTAGTCTCTTGAATGTTGCTTTGGAGCTGGAGGTTAGCTGGCCAAGATATGTTAGGGGTTATTTAGGTGTATTAGTATATGGAGTAATTCATGGTCATCATATTGCTGTATAAGTCTGAGTGTGATGGAGTTCCAGTGGAATATAAACAAACTTACCTCGCAGTTGTGGGAATACCCTCAGCAGAAGGTCTGAATGAGTATTAGGCATTGAAGCCTAGCAGAGAATGTGTGTTGTCACCCCACTCGAATCATATTCAGAGGAATAAATTAAATTGAAATTGGTATTGGTGCTAGACTTTCTTCTGGTGATAATTATGACAGTTGTTTTTAAGAAATGTATGTATTCAGAAAAGTTTTTACTGTCATCAGTGACCAAAAAAAATGATCAGTACAGTAGATTTTCAGTGGTCATTCACACAGACGTGCCATTGTTCTTGATCATCCCTGTAGGAGTACTACATATCTTTTGGAGCACTCTGTTTTGGAGAATAGGCAACACAGTGGCTCATTTGTAATATCTCTGCATTACACCACTGCCAAGCGTGAGGTTTACGTGTTCTCCCCATGCATGAGTGGGTTTTCTCTAGGTATGTCAGTTTCCTTCCACTTTTAAAAACATGTTGGTTGATTGGCTACTCTACTATCTATCTTATATGCACACACATATTGTATGTATCCTTGCCCTGGTGGAAAATAATCTGAGGGCTAGTTTACTTGCCCAGTTAACAAATAAATTCAAAATTCACTTTCTTTGCAGTTCCCCTAATTATTTTGTGAACCTATATCACATCTTCCCTATTTCTTCTTTCCTCAAAAGACAATATCTACAGCCTCTCTCTTCCTTTACATCCTTTCTGCCATCCTAGTGGCCTTCCTGTGTCAGCTTGATGCAGTATTCCAAATGAGGCTTCATTGTTTGCCTATGGAGCAGAAGAACCAGATTTGTACCTGGAGTCCACTATTACCCAACATGAAATAATCCTTAAATTAAAAAAAAAATGTGCCCTTCAGTGGAAGTTCATTTTCACCCAGTTTTGTTCCACACTGTTACTGTACACCTGTCGCTTCCTCATATTCAGTTCCACCAGCCACCTATTTTATGCTCAATAATACTGTGCACACCCTTAGGCTGTGTGGACGCCAGTACAGCCCACAACTAGAATAAGCACACTGCAGTCTCACAAATCCTAGGTAAGTTTCATATAGCCCCCTCCAGTCCTACTCTGTGCAGACCGATCACTACTTTGTGGTAAATTAAAATGAATTTAACTTCTACTGTTAATCACAGTACTTGCTAAACATAAGAGAATAAAATGTTGTGACTTATTCTTGAATGGCAGTACAGCAGATTTTTTTTGTTTGCTATTTAATGAGTTTGTTTACATCAGTGGAGCCTGTTTCAGCATTAGTTTTTGAGTTGTTTTCATAGAGTCATAGATTGTTACTAGGCTAACAACGCAAAGCAGGAGGTCTTTCTAAGCCTAGCCAAGTTTTCCTGGAAGAATAAAGATGTCCTGTTTCTGAATAGGACACTGAGAGTCAGGCATTTGTAAGCTACCTCTCTCCATAAGGGACATAGGTGCCAGGCCTGGTGTAAATTTCTTATTCCCCATCCACTAGTCTAGGTTGCGCTTAAACTGGGTAATAGACAGACTCATCTTTACATGGATGGGAAGCCTGTTCCATAGGAGGGGCGGTCTCTGGAATACATATATGCCTGTCCAGCATGTTCTGTTTAAGTCACAGACAAAATTCAAGTTCCTAGACCTTGTAATTCTGGTACTTTTTGACTTACGAATATGTAGAAGATTCATAAGTGTGGGGTTTGCAGATGCCATGTAAGCCAGACATAGATCACCCCTCACCAATCTATAGGAGACTCAAGTAGAGGGAAAAGGCTTTAAGGTGCCCTGCATAATGCAGATCTGTTACTTCTTGTATTCCTTTTGTAAGGAACCTCTGAGGTTGCTCTAGTTGCTGCATATGCCTGGTCAGGTTTGTACCAAAGGGAGCATTGTACTCTATGATTGGTCGGATGAGGGTGGAGTAATGATCTCTTTGGAGCTAGATGTCATGCTCTTACTTATAAGTTGTGCATCATAAAAGGATTTCCTCATGAATGTGGCCATATGGTGGTTGAAGGTAAGGCTACTGTCTACATGCTTTCCTGGATCCCTGATCACTGGGTCAATTCTTAGGGGCATATTAACATGAGAATTAGCCAGGATGGTTGACTTCCCAAAGGGTACAATTATGCATTTCTTAGCATTGAACCAAAGCCCTCAGTGTTATCCCTTACAAAAAGAAAAAAATAAGTAATAAAAAGTAATAGAGAAAACACCAGGCACAAGATTCCCAAGCACTTCTAAAGCCACAGCAGTCCACTCAATGTATATTGAAAAAACGAAGAGTCTTTTATTCACATCCAAAACTCCATAAGATTTAGTGCTTTTGTCTACTGCACCATAGACTTCTGCAGAATCAATAAAAAGACATTCACCACTGATATTTAAACCATTTTTTCAATATGCATTGAGTGGACTGCTGTGGCTTTAGAAGTGCTTGGGAATCCTGTGCCTGGTGTTTTTCGTATTATTTTTTATTACTTATTTTTTTCTTAGCATTGAGCTTAAGACCATGGTTTTGACACCATTTGTTAGTCAAAGATAGGCCTTCTTGAAGAATGCTAATGTCTGTAGGGGAGTCGATGACAACTCCCAGCATGCAATCATCTGCAAACATAGTCAGCCATAAACCTTCAGCATTTGCTTCCATTTCAGAGAAATAGATGCCAAAAAGGAGCAGGCCCAGTACGGAGTCCTGGGGGACTCTGTTAGTGAATGGCCTCTTGGTGGAGGTGGCCTCACCTATTTTGACCTGTTGGGTCCTATCAGTGAGCTAGTTGGCTGTCCAGTGGGTGATAAAAGGGTTTATACCTAAATTAATGAGCTTGCCTATAATGCCTGAGTGGGGTATTGTACCAAATGCCTTGGTCATGTTGAGTTAAGCTGTGTGCACAGTATTACTGTCATCCAATGATTTGCTGATCCCCTCAAAAAAGTCCGCCAGATTTAATAGGCGTGACTTTCCCTTAACAAAGCCGAACTTGTGAAAGATCCAGCATTTGCAGGTTATCTATGTCTAATTTATCATGTCCATAATAATTCTGTCCATGGCCTTACATAAGAGACTGGTAAGACTTATGGGCTTGTAGTTACCCAGATCAGTGGTTGGACCTTCTTTATGCAGGGGACTTGTTTACTCAGTATATGAAGCAACAGGGAATAGTAATTTCCAAATGTACTGGCATTCCAGGACTTTACTTTCAGATGGGGACAAAACATGGTTTCCTAACCCCACAGACATCAAGGAATTCTAAATTCAGATATTCTGCAATCCACATTATTATTATTAATTCAGACATTTTGCAGTTCATGTTATTATCATCATCGTCATCATCAAATGATAAATTTAAAACGGCTCAGTACCATATGTTTGTAGTAGTGTATCTGCTTTGGAAGTGTTAATGCTTAGTGATGCCAAATATTTTAAGCATTATTCCAGTCTTAGACATAGTGGTTGGAACAGCCCATAACAGTTTTTCAGTTGTGACCATTTTTTTTATTTCATCCTCATAGCGTGGTTTTTTGAAAATTCTTTACCAAGAGAACTGTCCTCCTGATACTAAAACTTCAGTAATGGATAAGTAGTCTAGCCTCACTAATGCTTTCAATATGAATTTTATGTGCCTCTTTGTTTATTTTGTTAAATGAATTAGTCATTTTGGGCAGAGCCCATTTTCAGAGGGTGATCCTGGAAGAAAAGTTCCCAGCAGTCATAAAGGTGTAAATTAAGAGCTAGTTCAAGCAAATAAAATATAATTACTGACTGAATTTAATGTGGAGATAAGAAATCTTTCCATAATAAAAAGGCATTTTTATACTAAATGACAGAGTTCAATACGGAGATAAGAAACCTATATACACATTTTTACACTGAGTGACCAAGATTAATGTGGAAATAATAAATCTTTCCCTAATATACAGACATTTTTTCATAAAAAAATATGTTTTTTGAGCATGAAAGATCTGTAGTAAGAAAATTCAAATACAGTATGGAAAGCAAGAGAGGTATCTTAAAACAGACCATTAAAGTGAGTACTGACAGGTGAAGTGTAAACATTTCCTTGGATGTGTAAAGTCGTGTTCTAAATATCAGAAGGTCTGTGTAGATTATTGGCTTTCTGAAAGTACAGGGGGTGTAAGTGACTTACATAATGGTTGGTCTTTGAGGAGAAGTCAGTATAACAGTAAATTGTAATGTTTTGATTAACCCACCTTCCATGCTGCATTTATATACATAAACTCCTTAGAGCTTAGCCTTTGCCCACATTTAACAGTGCAGAATACCTCATATCACATCTCAGACTTACCAACAGAAAAGCCATTTTTATTACCTGGCTTTACATCACACCAGGACAAAATGGTAACACAGCAGAACAACTTCTGCACTGGCAATGTTACAATATATCCCATGAAACCATTATAATGGGTGACCTTAACATATATTGGGATGCTAAAGACACAAACACCCCATCAATCAATCAATCTATTTGATTTCCCACATAATAAAAGATGCAACGAGGATACATAAACATACAAACAAGAAATGTGTCTTAGATTGGATTCTTATAAACAAACTAAATAACATAAATACCTTTTTCTGCCTTGTTGACAGTATCAGTGACCATCTAATAGCTTATATTGTAAGAAAGAATCCCAACATATGCAAACAGGTGCAACATATAAAATACTTTAATTCAAGCAAATTCATCTCCACAATCAAGATCTACAACTGGAATATCCTAAAGACCATGCCACTAGATAATGCTGCAACCCATTTCAATAATAGTTTCCTAAGCATCTTCAACAGTCCTGTACCACTCAGAACTAAGAGAGTAAGGTCAGACCCTGCAGCCTTGTTAACAAAAGACAACAGGCAAATTCTTCATCAAAGAGACAAAGCATGGAAAATAATGTCCAAAAACAAAACCCAATCCAACTACCAACACTTTATACACTTAAGGAATCTTGCAAAAAAAGTTAATAAAGACAAAAAAATCCTATTTCACCAACCTTCAGTCAACACACCAAAACAATCCCTAGCTGTTTTGGTCCTCCATAAACAAACTACTACACCCTGGTCAAACAACTACTCCCATACCAACAACCCAGACAGTATAGCTACCCAGTTCAACTCCCACTTTAAAAACTCAATACTCTCTCTCACTAAACAAAGCTCTCCCACTACCATTACTACAATGTCCAATCCTTATCTTTCCAACCAGTCCCAACTGCCAGCATAAAAATACTTACAAAACCTCAAACCAACAGGCTTAGCAGCAGACAACCTACCAAAAGAGTACCTAAAACTAGCTTCTGAAGCTCTAGCCTTCCCTGTTTTTATACTAATTAAGTGATCCATAACAGGAAAACCTTGTTCCAACCATCTGGAAGAAATCTTTCATAATTGCACTCCACAAAGCTGGAAATTCACCTGACTTATCCAGCTATAGATCTATATATATACTATCACCATTATCAAAAATATTAGAAAATTGTATAGACTCCCAGTCACTCAAATATCTTACCCAAAATAATCTTCTCTGCATGAGCCAACACGGTTTCCGCCTCAGTCATACCATAATTACTGCTGTTATTAGCTTTACCAATGCTATCAACTAGAATAGAAATAATGGCAACCTAGTATCAGCACTCTTGGATCTGTCTAAGGCCTTTGACAGAGTTTCCCATCAAAAACATCTCAGTGAAGTCTCCTCCCTTGCTCCAAATAAACCATCTCTCACTTGGTTTCATAGCTATTTGACAGACAGTAATCAGTAAAATGGAAACGAGAATTGTTCTCTTTCTTTCCTGTCACAGTTGGAGCCCCACAAGGATCAATACTGGACCCACTTCTATTTAATATATTTGTAAACAAACTCCATACTGCCACAAAAAGTATATATATATATATATATATCTATATATATATATATATATATATATATATATATATATAGTTTAGTATGCAGATGATGTAGCCCTCATCTTCTCTGCCCCAACACTACAAATATTCCAGGAAATCACACAAGATTCTTTCTCATCTGTAGAATCCTGGTTAGGCACTGCAGACTTACCCCAAATGCAAAAAAAAAAAGACTAAACTGGTGCTCTTTTTACTAAAACAGTTTAATACTTAAAAACACAATTTCCATATTGTCTCATCTGACAATAAAAAAAAATTGAAACTGTTACAGAAGCCAAATTACTTGGAGGTATTGCTAGATGACAAACTCAAACCTGGCCAGCATATTTTCCAAACTATCAAAAATACACACAAAATAATAGGTTTCCTATAATGAGCAAATCAATCTTACAGTATCCATAAGAAAATCCATGGCAGCAACCTACCTACTCTCATCTCTGTTGAATGCATCACCTACCTTCACTGATCTCAACAATACCATCAAGTCCAAACGTGATGCATACTGTAATAAAATAGCGAAATTTTGCCACAAATTCATCTCATAAAACACACCACTGTATACCACTAAAGGAACTAAATTGTCTAGAACTCACAAATCAGCTAACCTACTCTCAACTCACCACTGCCCACAAACTTGTCTACGGGCCAGATAGTTGCCCCCTCTAAAAAAACATATTGTTACCATACAGCAACAACAGAACACTATGCTCCAATAACAAATTTCGCCTAGCTGTAACTAACTCAAAAAAAAAAAAACTCTGCCAGAAACTCATTCTATTCTCATTATATCTCAAAACTGTTGAACTCCATCCCATTAGAGTTAAAGCTTACAGAAAACAACAAATGCTTTAAAAATCTGCTAAAACAGCATCTGCAAGCACTTGGCTATGCTTTCGCTCTTGCTCTACACCCAGATAATTTCCAGTCCTGAAGAAGATACAAGCTATAAAACCTCTGACAAAACAAGAGCTGCTCTGTACTAAATTCCTATATGGTGATTATTACACATTTGCTTACATTACTATTGTAAATATTTACTTGATTATATTTATAAATTACTTACTTCTACTTAATCCTCATTCTCCCTCATCATATCACTTCTTACTCATTTCAACTCAAATATCAAATCTTTGTCTCCCCTTGTTTTTCTGTCTGCTACAACCTTATACAAATACACAGGCAGGCTTTCATTTTTTTCTTCTATTGTCACAAATTGTATGATACAATGTTGGAACTAATCATCTGCTACACCTAATTATGTATACAAATATATATATGTAACCAAGATGAAAACCGTATGTACAATGAAAAAATACTATATACTACTTATGTATGTGAATATTGGAGCTTTTCTCCCCGAGCATCTGTTGAAAAAGGGCATCTATCCCAGTCGGACTTTCCCAGTCAACAAAGATATATAAATTAAAAGTAAATAAAATTTACTCTGCCAAAATGTCTTAGGAGTAGTGGTATTTCCCTGCATGGAACGAAAGCTGATCTTGCCTCTACTTTAGGTACTGATGTCAGTGGTATGAAGCAACATTGTATGTCCCCATGTTGTTTCTCATTTTATTTGGCTAAACCAACAGAAAATGACAAAAGGTTAACCCAAGATCCGCAAGTCCAATCTCAAATTTACCAAGTACCAAAAAACAACTGAAAGCCTCAATGGATATCTGCCACACAGGGTTGGATAAACACAATATTTTATTAAAGATATTAAGCACTTTCATCTGGTAAAACAGACTTCATCAGATCACAGTTCGTAAATTCCAAAAGCTGTTTTTCATTTAATATTTAAATAAAATGGCAGTAAATACATCAGTGAATGACGTCCCTTATGCATACCAAGATTTTTAAGTTAATTTAAGACTGCATGTATAAGACACAATACACACATTCCTGAATGTCCACTTCAAATATCACCATATCAAAAAATTATAAAATATACATTACCAACATCCATCATATACAGTTAACCTTAAAATTCATTAACATAAAAACAGTACATATAATAGTAAATGCCATTTGAATATTCCTAAAAATACAAGAGATGCCTGAATTTGTGTGTGTGTGTATGTATATATATATATATATATATATATATATATATATATATATTTACTATCAATATGTTGAATGCAAAAATAATTTGCGTTCGACATATCAAAGCGAAAACTTGAAAGTAAAGTAAAAAGCCACAGTCAAATCCGCTGATCGAATTCAGCAGATTCGATATTGTTTTCAAGCACACCACCTGATGTCCATATAGGAGCTCATTTACAGTAAACTCCTATACCTGACATCACACTTTTGCAGGGGGGCAAGCCCCCTGCACACCACCTGCTAACTATATATTCCAACTCCGAGATCGCACTACAGTGAGGAAAGGAATTAATTTCTCTAACACTGTACCACAATCTGTGTACAGGTCCTTGAATTTATATTAGGGAATGCACAGTACATTTGCTAATATAAACATTCGAATATTGGGAATGCATCCATGTGAAACATTTGAACGCTCATTGCATTTATATTTAACAACATCAACATTAATACTCTACATTTTAGTAAACGGTTAATACTGATCTTGTCTTGTCATTCAGTCCAAAAGATTCATCGGCCTAAAGCTTTACCTGCCACCAACCATAATTCATGAACTTCCAAATAATATTCCTGATTCTTCATAAGTGGACCCAGGTGAATTATTTCTTATACTAAAAAAAGGGAATGTCTTAAAATTCCTGTACACTTTAGTATGTCTAAATAAAGCATTTATCAAATTCTTAGTTCTTATGGTGTAAGTGTTCATGCATTCTATCCGTAAGCACACATTCAGTTTCACCAATGTAAAAGGCTCGACAAGTTGAAGAAAGAGCAATGTAAACAACTGCTCTATCAGCATAATTAGCCTTTGGAAAGAAACTGATATTCCTTAATATGTCTGGTCTATCCTGTCCCATTAAAAAATATGTGTACATTGTTTACAACTGTTACATCAAGTTGTTCTTGTACCATCCCAATTACAAATAGGCATTTCTAAAATATTTTTATTTTTTCCTTTTCTAAATCTGATAGAAGGTCCAGCCACTTGGCAAATATTGTCAAAATGGGTTAAAGTATTCCAATTGGATCCATAAATCTCCTTAATCTTATCCATCCTCCAGAGTAAGAATTAAAAAATTCACAGATCTGTCTCTTGGTTTGACACCACCCCTCAAAAAATGGAGGAAAAATGTTCCGATTTCCTTCTGTCCTCATGTTGCAGTATTCTAAACATGGGGGATCCTCTGCCTGAGGTGACCCGAATGTCCGGCCCATATACAAAAGCTTAGCCTGGCCATTGTATGTTGCATGGGATGTCACTCGTATGTACCATAAATCGTGAGCCGTAAATGTGATGTCCACATGCACAGACCTCAGAACGTCTCTGCCACCAGTCGAACATCAGCTTGCTTGTTCTGCTACACACCAAAGATGTCTAAAAAGACAAGTACTCCATTGGGAAACCTTTATTTTTTCTAGTTCTGGTTGCTGTTTTTTGCTTGTTAGCTGGCTTCATCCATGTCATCTAGGAAGGGAAAATGTAAGTGCGGACATCAAATCCCGCATAAAGACAACCTCTGCCTCTTTTGCTTAGGGCATTCCCATGACTACAAATCCTACTCTGTTTGCCAGTCATTTGTCCCAAAGACCCTATGCAGCCATTTAGCGGCCCTTAATCTTTTTGTTGAGAACCAACACCTTAAGAGAATAGCCTTGGATATGGAAGTGACACCTGGTGTATTGGCCAAACCACCTAAGAAAAAGGCCTGAAAAAGCACTTGCACATCTGGATTCAGATATCCCACCAGCTGCTGATCTAGGGACTGATTTACGTCCAGTGATTTGGCTAGTATAGAGGGTTCCGATGTCCTTCAAGAATGCAACTGCAGTCATTACATATGGGTTGTCCTGCCTCAGGCAGCCCTCGGTCGGCCGGATTCCAAAGTCTGGGTCCGGCGTCGGCTGATGTCGCCTCCTCCCCGACGTCAGAGCGGCTGGGGTATAAAAGCATCAGCCGACGCCATCTTCCCCAGTCTTTCTTGCCGCGAGGTGCCCGAAGCAGAAGCAGCTCGCAAGTGCCGGTCGGTCAGCTCCTGTGTTTTACGTATCCGAAGTCATCAAAAAGCTAAGTACTCCGTTGGGGAACCTTTTCTTGCCTCAGCCGATGTCAGATAAAACTACAAAAGTTAATAACTGTTTGTCTTGTGGTAAACAAATACCTCATAAGGACTTCCATTCCTACTGCCTTGGCCCAGACCACGACGTCTCTGCCTGTGCTTGCTTCAATAAGCGCACACTCAGGCGCCGGGCAGAGTTTGCTGAAGACTTTTTTGGCAAGAAATACTCATGTACCATGCCGTCGGAACAACCAACATCACATATTTCCAAAAAACGGAAAGACCGGGACCGACATTCTCGGCCCGGGACTTCCACCGACACCACGCCAAAAACTACCGCGAGTGCATCGGTCTCTTCTGAGGCGGCTATTCCACCGCTCCAGACCGACGACACCGCTTTAACGTTCACTTCGGCCCCGGAGCCTACGCCGGTGCCGGTGGTTGATTTTCCTCCAGAAACTGAAGCCCAAGATTTGCCCGAGACCATACCGGTGGACAAAGTTAACCCAGCACGTGGGGCGGCTAGGCCTCCGATGTCCATGTCTATCAAGGCCTACACACGTGCTAAGGCTTCCAGTCAGGCTAAGTCTCACCCTCCTAAATCTTTGCCTCAGCCCACTACTGATAAACAGATCATGACTTTAGCTGCAGATCTAATTTCCTTAATCAGAGGTTCCCAGGCCCATCCTGACAGAGGTTCTCAGCCGCCTTCAGACAAAAGGCCCATGGTTGAGCAGACAGACACACTTTCTTCAGATGAGGCCTCTGGTGAATCTGATCACTCAGATACCCAGGAAGAGTCCTTCCAGGCCTACGAGGATTCTGATGCGGAGGAATCCATTCCTTCTGCCTCTCCTCCTGAGGATATTTCTTTTGGGGAAATTCTCCACTCCATGAGAGAGCATTTTCAGTGGCAGGGCCAGGAATTCTCCAACTCCAGGAAACGGCTTTGTACCTTTCTTAAGCTTCCCCAGCACAGGCCTTTAGCTATCCCTCCAGTGTTAGATGTTTTGGATGATGTGTACTCAGATTCGAGTGCTTCTCCTGTTTCTCTCCCTTCTGCTCCTGTCAAGCCAGACAGATATTACAGGGTTCCTGAAACTCATAAACATCTCTTTAAGGCCCATTCTGTTGATCTAGAAACTATTTCCCAGGGGCCCAAAGGAGTGTCCACATCCACGGCCAAGAATCCTTTGCCCGCAGACAGGGAAGCTAGGTCCCTGGAGAGGTGGGGCAAAAAAGTTTATACCTCAACCACCCTTGCCATGAGGGCCCTTAATTGCCTTTTTCATATCTTTCAGTATCAGGATTTCTTGATGGATGACTTACAGAAAAAGTTAGCCTCTCCTGAGCCTTTAGATAGAAAGGCCTTGCAGGATTTGGTTCATAGTACACAGCAGGTTAACAATCATTTTTTTCAGTGTGGTTATGATGCATTGGAAGCTTCATGTAGGACAGCTATGACAGGGGCCGTCATCCGTAGGCATGCATGGTTGAAAGAACAGGCATTGCCAGATCATGTTAAAGTAAAGCTTCTAGATGCACCTCTGGAAAAACACAAGTTATTTGGTGCTAATGCTCGGGATGTGTTGAAATCAATTGAGGAAAAGGCTAAATCAGTGCAAACAGTCAAAGATTTCCTCCAGGTTCAGCCACCAAGGTTCAGCAGGAATTGGCCTTCTAAAAATTGGTCCTTTCCAGACACTGACAAGTTTCAAAGGGGAAAAAAAAGGAAAAAAATGGCATGCCCGAGGGAGAGAGCAATACCGAGGCTCCTACAGGGGTCACCAATGGCAACCGACTAATCAGAGAGGTGGCGCAGGAACTTCTACTGCCCCACAGGGACAATCGCAATGACTTGCCTTTGACTCCGCTGACCAAGGCTCAAAGAGAAGCACCTTTAGGCGGAAAATTATCCTTATTTTCAAAGAATTGGCACATTTTAACAAAGGACAAATGGATTCTGGACATAATCGACCAAGGCTACAGGTTCCACTTCCATACTTTACCAACAAGACAAGGCATGCCAAACCTGCCACAAAATCAAAGGGCAGAGGCATTCATACAAGTTTCAAAGCTGATACAAATCAAAGCAATAGAAAAGGTTCCTCCTCAGGAACAAGGCCAGGGATTTTACTCAAGACTGTTCCTTGTTCCAAGAAAAGAAAAGCAATGGAGACCTATACTGGACTTGTCCGCTCTAAACACTTTTCTCATTGTACCAAAATTCAAAATGCTGACGCTACAGCAACTCCTTCCCATGCTGGGCAAGGGGTCTTGGCTAGTTACTCTGGACCTCAAGGAGGCATACCTGCATGTCCCAATCAGACACAGTTGCAGAAGATACCTCAGATTTCTTGCAGGTTCAGAGCATTATCAATTCTCAGCATTGCCTTTTGGCTTATCTACTGCGCCCAGAGTATTCACGAAATGCCTGGCATCAGTATTTGCACACTGCAGACTCCAGGGGATACAAATATACCCTTACCTGGACGACTGCCTTATACAAGCGGACAGCAAGCAAGCCTTGACAAAAAACTTAAATTATGTCATTCACTTACTACAGGCTTTGGGATACACAGTCAACTTTCAAAAATCAAGACTACTGCCATCCCAACAAATAATTTTTCTGGGAGCCAAACTAGACACAGAATCACAAATGGCTTACCTCACAGAAGAGAAGCAAGAACAATTACCACATTACTTCGAAAGCCTAGCAAAGCTCACCCAGATGACTGCAAGGAAAATCCTGCAGGCCCTGGGTTTCATGGCATCTTGCATGCTACTGATTCCACTGGCAAGACTACACATGAGAAAACTGCAATGGTACCTAAAAAGTTTATGGTCTCAACACAGCCACAACTTAGAAGCAATTATCCCACTCATCCCATGTCTACAAAGGGAATTTTTGTGGTGGGCCCAAGCAAGCCAGTTAAACAAAGGTATGCCTTTCAACAAACCACAAACAAGCCAAACCATTACAACAGATGCCTCAGACCACGGATGGGGGGCGCACATGGAGGGCAGATGCATTCAAGGGCAATGGACTCCCCCGGAAGTGCATCTACACATCAATCAAAAAGAGATGTTAGCAGTAATTCATGCAATCGAGGCCTTCGGAAAATATCTTCAACAAGGTCAACTGCTAATAAAGACAGACAACACCACTGTTATGTGGTACATAAACAAGCAGGGAGGTACTCATTCTTACCCCCTTTGCAGACTAACAATGACTCTTTGGGAAAAGTCCCTGAAACTGAACATACAGCTGCAATCCCAGTTTGTTCCGGGAAGGGCCAATGTTCTGGCGGACAGTCTAAGCAGAAACATTCTAGACCCACACGAATGGAGGTTGCATCCAGACATTTTTGCACAAATAACTCATGCATGGGGGAGGCCGGACATAGATCTTTTTGCCTCCCACCTCAATCATCATCTGAAAAGATTCTGCTCGAGGTCACACCATCCACAAGCCTGGAGAATAGATGCTCTCTCCTTCAGCTGGAACTCTCTAACAATCTATGCATTCCCACCTCTACCATTAATGACCAAGGTGTTACTGAAGATCAAAGCAGAACAACCGAAAGGCATCTTAATAGCTCCAGATTGGCCAAGACAGCACTGGTATCCATTACTAAGGAGCATAACTTGCACCAAGCCGTGGCCTCTGCCTCAATGGCCTCTACTCTTGACTCAGCACAGGACGGTTCATCCCAACCTGCAAACTCTGCAGCTGACAGCTTGGAGGGTTCCATGACTTCTCCCCATATCTCTCTCTCCAAGGAAGTTCAACAGATATTATTGGAAGCACGCAGACCTTCCACCAGAAAGACTTATTCAGCCAAATGGAAGAGATTCAACATCTGGAATACCAACAAGGGTCAGGATGCATCAGTAATGAGCATCCCACATATACTGGAATACTTGGTAGAAATGCTGCATAATGGACTTTGTTTTCTTCCATAAAAATTCACGCTTCAGCAATTTCAGCAAAATACAACACTGATCCACCTGTGTTTTCACATCCTTTGCTAAGACAATTTCTAAGAGGGATAAAGAATATCAAGCCTCCCAGAAAGCCACCAGTGCCTGCATGGGACCTCAACTTCGTGTTGGAAAAATTTACTCTTCCTCCTTTTGAGCCAGCAGCATCTACAGAATTGCAATTTCTTTGCTGGAAAACAGTTTTCCTGTTGGCAATTACCTCAGCAAGAAGAGTTTCAGAGATACAGGCCCTCATGGCAGTACCTCCATTCCTCATTTTTCATCAGGACAGGGTTTCTTTAAGAACCAATCCCTCTTCTATGCCAAAAGTGATATCCAGGGTGTCTCTAAATCAAGCAATTCACCTGCCTACCTTCTTCCCCAATCCTCAAAATAAAGGGGAAAAGCTGCTGCACACTTTGGACATACACAGACAACTACGCTACTACTTGGACAGAACAAAGGCCAACAGAAAATCTGACCAACTATTTGTAGCATACGCTCCTGCAGTGCAAGGAAAGGCAATTTCCAAACAAACAATTTCAAAATGGATTGGACATTGCATCAGATTCTGTTATTCTTTTCATGGAAAGGGTGTGCCAGCCAATATCAGGCCACACTCCACCAGAGCTACAGCCACCTCACAGCCTTCCTAAGAGGGGTGGCTACAAAGGACATTCTAGAAGCTGCTACACGGAGCTCCGTGCATACATTTTCCAAGCACTACAACCTGCCTTTATACTCCAGATCCCGAGCAGGCTTTGCTTCGGCAGTCCTGCAGGGCATTTTAGCTACACCATCCTTATCTTAGAGCCTACCACCCCCAGCTTGGCTATGGTATTCAACCCATATGTAAGGACTGCAGTTGCATTCTTGAAGGACATAGTACAGTTTTGTACCTACCATAAATGTAAATGTCCGATAGATATGCAACTGCAGTCAGGTTTTCCCTCCCTCCTACCCCTCTGTGTATTGGGTCCACTTCCCTCCTTTTATACTTAGCTGGGGATATCTGTTATGGTGTATCTGTTTATTGCTATTGTGTATGTCTGGAATTTTTTTATCCAGTTCTAAATTTAGCCTTCCTTGGAGGGCACCTGGCATCTGGGGCAAGAAACACTGAGGAAGATGGCGTCGGCTGATGCTTTTATACCCCAGCCGCTCTGACGTCGGGGAGGAGGCGACATCAGCCGACGCTGGACCCAGACTTTGGAATCCGGCCGACCGAGGGCTGCCTGAGGCAGGACAACCCATATGTAAGGACTGCAGCTGCATATCTATCGGACATCTACATTTATGGTAGGTACAAAACTGTACTTTTCGGATACCACTCTAGTTTCTCTGACTGGCACTTCCACAGAGGTAATACCGACGTCAGTTTCCGATGTCAGAGGGGAACCAGGTTCACCCAAACACTCTTTGCCTGCTTCCATTACTGAGAATACTTCCTCAGTTCCTACTATGACCTTGAATCCTAGGCCTACGCCTTCTCAGACTTGACCTAGACGCCATCACTCAAAAGGAAGCAAAAAAATAAACACTTGTCTGCTTCCTTTGAGGGTGTCCCGGATTGGCAAGCATTTTTCTAATCCCTTTTCCAGGCCTTCACAGGCCCTGTCTGCTGTGCCAGCCTTTTGCCCCAGGCCTGCATCCTTAGGCCCCTTGCCTCAAACTCCAGAAGAGGAATCTTCATCTTCTGATGAGTCCCTTTCTTATACTTCACAACTGGCCTCTCCCTTAGGATACTGCTTGCCGGAAGAGGACTCCATAGAGGGTGACTTCCCACTAGAAGACATTACATTTGGGGAAACAATTACCAAAATTAGGGAGTATTTCAAGTGGGATTCCACTCATGACAGAAGTTCAAAAAAGATATTATGAGCTTCTCCAGATGGAATCCTCTTCTCCCTTAGCCATCCCTCCAGTCATCCCTGCATACTTGGATGCCTTTGCCTCATCCTCTAAAACTCCAGATTCTCAGCCACCTGCACCAGAGACCAGACAGGTTCAGTAAAGTACTTGACAACTGCAAATTTCTCATTAAGCCACCCTTGGCAGGCCCTGCTGTAATTGCTGTCTCACCTAATAAGCAATCCAGATTCCCTCTTCTTTTTTGCTTCCATCCAGTAAAGACAACAAAATAATGGACAGATTAGGGAAGAACATTTATACATCAACCCTGCCCTTCACAGCCATCAACTACCAAACTCATGTAGTAAAATATGTGCTGGCTCTAGTATCCCAGGCCTTAGACCAACTCAATTCTGTTTTTGATTCCTTCAATAAAGCACAGGTTGCCTCTACCCTCTCATTGACTGCACAGGTTACTAGGCACTCCATAAAATGCAGTTATGATGCTGCAGAAGCAGCATCTAGATCAGCTGCCTCTGCCCTTTGGAGGTATTCCTGGCTTAGGTTGCAACCTCTGCCTGATGATTTCAAAAGTAAAATCATGGATGCTCCACTTGGTAACAGTTTTCTTTTTGGTAAACAGTCAACAGAGCTTTTTAATACGCTGCAAGAGAAAAGCAAAGAGTTGCAGGACCTCACGCATCTCTTTGTATAACCAGTGCCAAAGTTTCACAGAAATGACCCTGCCAGACCCAGATTTGTCAGGATGGCCTCCACACCACCTTCTTCAAAACAAAGAAAAGTTGCCAGGAAATCATCCTCTGCTAGGTCTACCACCTTCAAATCTATTCCTAGCCAACCCATTCCTGACAGCCACAATGAGTAACTGTCAGACCCCTACCAACAAACTTCCCCTTTCTGCCCACCTCTTTCATTGTCTTCCCCTGTGGCAACACATCACCTCAGACAACTGGGTACTGTCAATAATGGAAAAATGATATTTCATGACATGAAAAGGAAAACCCATCCCAAAAGGAATCCCACAACCTCCAAAGGACCAAATTCACCTCATCCCACAGGTCATTCAATATCTTGTCCATCAAGGCACAATTCAAAAGGCCTCACCTGGAAAGGAAGGCTTAGAGTTTTATTCAGGACTCTTCTTGGTCCCAAGGAAGGATGGACCATGGACCTATCCTGGTCCTGTCCTTCCTAAACCCCTTTCTCCATGTTCCCACCTTCCACATGCTCTCCCTTCAAATTCTTCTTCCACTATTGACTCCCAATTCTTATCTGGCCACTTTAGACCTGAAGGATGCATATCTTCACATCCCTATCCACCCATTTTATCACAAATACTTGTATTTTGCTGTGAAATCCTTGCATTATCAGTTTACTGCCTTGCCTTTTGGTTTGTCCACAGCACCAAGGGTAATAACAAAATGCCTAGCTCCACTGGTAGCCTTTTGCCGAAGAAAAGGTGTTCAGATCTACCCATACCTAGACGATCTCCTTATCCAGGCAGATCTTCCAAATACCCTCCAAAGGCATTTACTATTCACCATTTCCCTCCTAGAAGCCTTAGGCTTCACCATCAACCAGCTCAAATCTTCTCTGACCCCTTCACAAGATCAGGTGTTACTGGGGTGCAGAATAAGGACAGATCTGATGAAGGCCTTCCTCCCCTCAGAAAAGGTCACATCGTTAACCTCATACTTCCAGGACCTACTTCTAGCCAGCTGCAGTTTGGCTAGGGAGTTCCTACATCTCTTGGGGTTCATGGCAGCCACATTTCCCGTGCTGCCCCTAGTCAGGTTACACATGAGAAAGTTTCAATGGTACCTGAAGAATGTTTGGTCCCAACATGCCCACAAATTGGAATTTCAGATTCCCCTCCTTTCATGTCTCAAAAAAGAGATTTATTGGTGGATCCAGCAAGTTCACCTGAACTCAGGATTACCTCTACAACCTCTCTGTGGGGCTCAACAGATGTGTACAGATCCTTCATACTTGGGGTAGGGAGCAACTATGAGTATTCTGAAGGTTCAGTGACAATGGGACCACCATCAAAGGAAAAATACATAAATGTCAGGGAAATGACTGCCCTTATCCTAGCCCTAAAAACATTCCTCTCCTTCATACACCTTGGGACCTCTGAATATCTTCACAGACAACACCACAATCCTGTGGTACATCAACAAACAAGGGGGTACAAAATCCTACTTACTTTGCAGGCTGGCTATCCAGCTTGGGAAATGGCCACCCTCTGCAAGGTAATGCTGCAGGCAGTTTACATTCCATCACAAAACAGTGTTCAGGTGGATGCTCTCAGTAGGTCAATATCTCTGAACCATGAATGTATGTTGCACAGGGGTGTGTTTCTAGATATAGTCCATCGGTGGAGTACACCTCAAAGTGATCTGTTTTCCTCCCCTCAGAACAGACAACTACAGCTTATTCTACACAAGGACTCCCCTCCCTTCAGGCATGGAGGGTGGATGCATTCTTCATTTCCTGGAAGGGGATATTTCTTTATGCATTCCCCTACATCCCTGTAATACAGAAAGTCCTGCTGAAGATTCAACAGGACAATCCCAAAATCTTGCTGGTAACCCCCTTTTGGCCAAGGCAGCATTGGTTCCTCCCTCTTTTTTCACTAGCCTAGGGCAATCGCCACAGGTTACCTCACAAGGTGGACCGTATTACACAGCAGAAGGGATCTCTCATCCACCCACACCTACAAACCCCCAAATTGACCCTGTGGGTGATAAACTTCTGATTCCTTTTAGACACCTTTACTCAGAGGATGTGCTTTCAATCCTGCAGGAGGCTAGGAATCCCACCACCAGGAGATCATTACCTATCTAAATGTAAAGGTTCTCCAATTGGTGTCTTCACAAAGAACTAGATCCTTTTCAAGCAGATGTACCTCTGATTTTGTCTTACCTGTATGCGCTACTTAAGAAAGAACTTTCATATTCCTCAGTTAAAGTCCATTTATCAGCTCTTTCCACTTTCTTACCTCTCAATCCGCCTATATTATCCAAATTAGAAGTAAAGTTTTTTCTTAAAGGTGTGGTCCATCTCAGGCCACCAAGAAAACCCATTCCCCCCTCCTTGGGACTGAATTACATTCTTGAAAAACTCACCACTGCACCTTTTGAGGCAGCAGCGTCAGCCTCTCTGAAGATGTGCACTTGGAAAACAGTGCTTCTAGTAGCCCTGACTTCATCTAGGAGGGTTTTAGAGCTACAAGCACTCATGGCTATCCCACCATACCTGATATTTCATAAGGATAGGGTCCCTCTTCATACAAACCCATCATTCATGCCTAAATTGGTCAATGAACTTTCGCTTAACCAGCCCATCCATTTGCCCACATTCTTTCCTTCTCCACAGAATAACAGTGAGAGAGTGCTCCATTCCCTTGATGTTCACAGACAACTTAGATTTTACCTGAACAAGACTAAGAATATCAGAAAGTCCAACCAGTTGTTTGTATCCTTTCACCCCAGGGCACTAGGGGAAAGCTGTCTCCAAACAAACAATTTCCTCCTGGATTTCCAACACTATTACCATCTGCTACTCTTTCCATGGCAGACACCTTCACTGTGCTGTGAGGGTCCACTCTACTAGGGCTGTGGCCTCCTCAGGGGCTTTTTTTCAAAGGCTTAGATACTGCCACTATCTTAGAGGCAGCCACATGGTCTTCAGTCCACACTTTCACTAAACTTTACAAGCTGGACTGCATCTCCAAGGCTAGGACAGGCTTTGCAAAAAAGTCATCCTGCATGGTTTCATACAAGGAACTTCTTCTTTTTCCACCACCCATAATGCATGCTGAGCTTTGGCACTCTCCCTCATGTTTACAATACTGCAACATGAGAATAGAAGGACATAGAATAGTTGTGTAAAATCTTACCATAACCATAGATGTCCTTCTCTTCCATGTTGCAGTATTCCTATCCTTTCTTCCTACCCCCACTAAGACATCTACCTCTTCTTCTCCTTTATATTCAGTTAACTTTCCCTCTCTGGATGGCATCCTGATCAGCTTCCCTTAGGCTACTGTTTGACTGGGGCATTCAGTTCTGAGGTCTGTGCATGCGGATGTCACATTTATGGCCAATGGTTTATGGTACTTACGAGTGATGTCCCATGCACCATACAGCAGCCAGGCTATGTTTTTGGATAGGGGCTGGATGTTCGGGTGGCAACATGGAAGAGAAAGACATCTATGGTTATGGTAAGATTTTACACAACTATTCTTTCTACCCTAAAGAACTTCCCCTTTAACTTTTTATAATAGTTCTCCAGGGTGTCCCCTTTGGGTGAATAATTCCATGAGACATTCAACCTGAACCAAAAAAATACTTATCATAATGACACCAGTCTGGATATGCACAACATTTGCCCTTTAACTACACTAAACTTCTGTTTGTATGGATGGCAACTCTTAAAGTGACGATAACAGTTCAAAAATGTTTCCTTTATATATACACTGGATTCAAAAATCTTGTCACTAAACTTTTTAGTTATTGTAACATCTGAAAAGTTCATATAGTTCCTGAACTTTTACAAGTAAAACTAAAAAACCCTGCACTAAAATTAATGAATAACAAATATTAGTCCAAATCTGTAAAAGAGCCATTCCATAGGATGAATATGTTGTTCTTCTTTCGGCTTTTCCCGGTTAGGGGTCGCCACAGTGGAACTCTGGTCCGCTAATGATTGCCAGTAGATTTTTTTTATGGGTGCCGAGGTGCCAGCACGACGCCCAACCTTCAACGAAGGCACACCCATTCACGCATTTCTTTTGAACCCCACTTGACCATGGGGAGGAGATGTAGACTCCACACAGAAGGCGCTCCAGTCGAGAAATTGGAGAACCTCTTGCTGTGAGGCAACAATGCTACCGCTGCATCACCACGGCTCCTATCATCCAAAACAAAAAACAGAAGTATGTATCCAAATGTCTTTTGAAAGGTGATGGGAATGTTTTAGTACCAGATTGGCATATAAGGGGAGAACAAGCAGCCCCCATCACAACACCCCCAATCTGATGAAAATACCCTCAAACATTAAAAAAAAAATTGAATACAATTTCCAAAGCATCCCTAATGACACCATATTAAGAATTAGAACATGACATTAATTCAGGCAAAATATCTTCAAACCAATCTAATTCCATGTCTTTGAGAATCATAATGGATAAATACCTCTTCAGAGAAAGTTACTTCTCTCAAACACTGTAAAAAATGCCATGAATCCCATAGAATATGTTTGAATCTATCCTAAGTACCCTTTTAATTTCCAATCTACTCTCTTAGCAAATGGTTCAGTTTTAGAATGTGCAGAAGTTATAATTGGTCTCAAAGGTGGGTTAAAAATTAATTTATGCAATTTGGGGATTCCAAATATTTTGGAGAATCTGGGACTTGGTACATTAAAAATATATAGTGAATTATCACTGCAGTCATCTAACAAAAGATCTTCTATTCATAAATCAAATTTTCTATTAAAAAACATTGATTTCATTCAAAGAGACCGTGCTATAACTTAAGTCATTATTCAAAGTGTGAAGCATTCTACAAATATAATTCATCTGTGTTGTTAGAACCATACCCACCTCCTTTGTCCAGTTTCATAATTCTCAGAAATTTGTCCATGAACAGATTTTTTTAATAATTTGAATTCAGCTTTAGATAAATTGTAAAAATGCCACTTGGATCCTTCAACATGTAGCTGCTTAAATCATTTGCACATTGCTTTTCACATAGGGATAGAAATGGATTCAGAGGTGGATTGAATGTACTTTTCCTTCACAAACCACCTGAAAATTAATTAAAGTTACCATCTTTGAATATTAAGGCCAAATTTAAATTCCAAACAAATAATTTCAATTCAAATAAAACTTTAACCCAATCACAATTCCAGGCCATAACAAAAGTAAAGCCCTTTTTAAACAAACTATGATGCAAGTTATACACTGTTGTCAGTATAATTGAAAATACTAAATTGTAAACACTGGTAACTTGAACAGTACCTAGTGGATTAATGGAATTTAACTTCTCCATTGACCTTGCTGATGACCACAAACCCTCCCCCTTCTTGGGGGATTATTGTACTTCTTCTTTGGGCTCCTTCTCCTCGGTTGCTAAAAATCCTGAACCATATGAGGTGGAGAAATTAAAGGTTCATTGTCCATATAGGAATGCCCTTTATTTAAATCAAAATGAGTGATGTGTATATGATAGATGTTGGTAATTAATATATATTTTATGATTTTTTTTTTGATTTGGTGATATTTAAGTGGACATTTAGGAATATGTTTATTGTGTCCTGTACATGCATTCTTAAATGAATTTAAAATCTTTGTATGCATAAGGGATGTAATTCATTGATGTATTTCCTGGCACTTTATTTAAATGTTAAAGAAAAATGCCTTTTGGAATTTATGAATTGTATTCTGATGAAGTCTGTTTTACCAGATAAAAGCACTTAACATCTTTAATAAATTATTATATTTATCCAGGCCTGTGTAGTAGAGATCCATGGAGGATTTCAGTTGCTTTTTTTGTCTTTTTTTTTTTGTTCTAGAAATCCATAAAACATCAAATTCAAAAATGTTTCCATATTTTGCTAATATACATGGGTAATGAAAATTTTAAAAAGATCAGATACCTAATGTATAATAAATAGGACCATAAATATCTCTATGTACTATACACCTGATAAGAAGATGTTCATCCTTCACAACCAGGAAGACTGATGCCATAGGCATTAGGACTGTTTGGAAGATGCATTCAGAAGAAGAAACACATCCCAGGCTGCTTTCTTGCAGTTGTCAATGGATTGCTCACCAATGCGTGAGTAAAATAATTTTATCATCACTATTTTCTGTTACTACTTCTACTCCATCATGAAAGATTATTTTAATCTGGGAAAATTCCTGTCTAATAGTCTTCCCATTTATGTGTGGAGATTTTTGGTCTAGTGTGTGTTATATTCATAGTGTTTAAACAATCTTTTCATAAGTATGCCTGTGGTAAGGCAGTTACTGCTGCACAACTCTTTCAGGTATGAACATATTTCAACCAGGCCAGTAAAGTGGTGCAAAGAGAAGTTAAGGACTCATTTGCTTGAATAGTCCTTATTTACTCATATTTCAAAATTCATTGAGCCTTCAAATTCATTTACTCATTCTCACTCCTCAGCAAAACAAAACTCATTAGAATCAAAACAGGGAGTTTCATCTTCCAAACTTTTTAAACACAAGAGGAAATTTCTTTTATCTGTCCCCTCTCTCTTATAGTTTCATAGGTAAGTTCTAGGCTAGCTGAACTTGTGGGCCATTTGAAGCTTAAACAATTCCCTTTCTGTGCTCAAATTAACCCATCCCATTTATTTAGAGATTGGTCTTATCCATCCCATGGTTGATACTTATATATTACCTTAAATGCATGGGATAAAGCATTTAGGAGCTGTAAGTATCCGATAGTAGTACAGGGGGCAGTCCTGTGGTAAATGTTCTGATGTCCTTCTGTTCCCATGTTGCAGTATTCATCACATATGGCTTTTCTCCACTTGCTACTCAAACGTCCAGCCAGGATACAAAAGTTTTCAGTCACTGTATGGTGTGTGGGATGTGTGATGTGGCTAGCACAACATGGGCCATAAAAGTGACATCTGCATGCACCAGCCCTCAGAACTTCTCAGCCGCCAGTCAAACATCAGGTGTTCCTGCCATCCCAGCCATCAGATTACAAGAAATCAGATAAGTGCCCATTGGGGAACTTTTCAGTTATTTTATTTAATGTCTGTTCATGTCATCCAGAAAAGCAAGTGTAAGTCCAGCCATCAGATACCCCACAAAGACACACATGATCAGTGCCTCTTCTGCTTAGGTTGGTCGCATGACTACAAGGCCTGCTCCATTTGTCAGGCATTTGTGCCCAAAACCTTGGGCAGTTGTCTGCATGTGCTCAATCTCTACCTAGAAAATCAGCAACTAAAGCAAATAGCCTTAAGTCTGCAGGGTTCCGCTGAAGTACCTGCTGAATCACCAAAAAAGAAAGCCAAGACTGCCAGGCCTACCTCTACCACTGCGCCTCCTGTGTCCGACCTTCAGCCTGTGCCCAATGTCAGCCTGGTAGAGGGTCTGGGCTTTGCCAGTTTGGATTTAGCGGGTACCTCCATGGAAGCCACACAATACCACACAGAGGGCATGTCTGTTGAGGTCTTACCAATGTCTGTCTCTGATGCTGGGGGGAACCAGCAATTCTGGTAGGTCCTTCAGATCCCTCCATTTCCTTACAGTTGCCTGATTTCAGGTCTTCCTCCCTTCAGACACCCACCAGATGTTCATCGTGTTTCACTGTTGCAGTCATTACTCTTTGGTTATCCTGCTGGCAGGCTACCCTCAGTTGGCCAGAATTCCAAAATCTAGGTCCGGCGTTGGTTGCTGTCGCCTCTTCCCTGATGTCAGTGCGCCAGGGGTATAAAAGATGCAGCCAACACCATTTTCTTCAGTCTTTCTTCCCGCGTGGTGCCTGAAGCAAAAGCAGTTCGCAAGTGCCGGTCGGCCGACTCCTGAGATTTTCAAATCTGAATTTCAGAACCGAAGTCTTCATTAAAGCTAAGTACCTCATTGGGGAAACTTTTTTCTTGCTCCAGACCGATGTCAGAAAAAGTTAACAATTGTATTTCTTGTGGGAAGCAAGTACCTCATAAGGATTTTCACTCTTACTTTATTTCTTGCCTAGGCCCTGATCACAACATTGCTAGCTGTTGGATATGTGCTAGATTTAATCAACGCACTATAAAGCGATTTTGCTTTTCATTACTTTGGCCGGAGATTTAATTATATAATGCCGTCGGACCAGCCGACAACTGGAGTTTACAAAAAATGCAAGGACAAGGATAAGGATAGGCATCTGAAGTCCAAAACCAACGACGAGGCCTCTGCTAGGCCAGTCACCGGTTCTCAGTGAGGTGCTTTCGCAGCCCCTGGCGCCCACTACCTCAGAGCCACAGGCCACTTCCGACTCCTACATGGAGCCGACTGGGCCTCTGGATACTCAAGGTATTGGACACTCGGAAATCATTCCCTCAGATGGGTCTGGAGCTGCTGAGCAGGCATCGGCTTCTGAGGGTGTCTTCAGACCTACACAATTATATATTAAGCCATCTTCAGCTTCAAAGACAAAGACTAAAGCAGCTCTAAAGACAAAGAAACAAGTACAGCATTCTCCTACTCAGACCTCCATGCCTAAAAAACAGATGCTCAAAATGGCCGAAGACCTAATTACTTTGACCAGGGGCTCCCATCCCCCTCCTGATAAGAGGCCTAGGCAAGAGACAGAGTATGATTCTTCTGATCAGGTTTCAATTTCATCTGAGTCCTCTTATGAACAGGATTACTCCATGCTTCCCTATGAGGATTCTGATGCTGAAGAATCCATTCCTTCAGCCTCTCCTCCTGAGGATTATTCTTTTGGGGAAACCCTGCATACCATGAGGGAGCATTTCCACTGGGAGAGCCAAGATTATTCTGAATCTAAGAAAAGGCTCAGAGACTTTCTGCTACTTCCTCAGCACAGACCCCTTGCTATTCCTCCTGTTCTATACATTGTAGATGATGTATTTTCAGAGTCCGGCCTGTCCCCTGACTCTTTACCCCCTGCACCTGCTAAGCCAGACAGATACTACAGGGTCCTGGATTCTCATAAATTCTTATATAAAAACTCCACTGCTGACCCAGAAACTATATCTCAGGGTCCCAAAGGGGTTAAAGCTTCCACTGCAAAAAACCCTGTCCCCTCTGATAGGGATTCTAGGGCTCTAGACAGATGGGGGCAAAAAGTCTACACTTCTGCTACCCTAGCTGTAAGGGCTTTAAATTGTCAGTTTCATATACTTAAATATCAGCAATATTTAATGTCACTGCTTAAACAGAAATTGTTGACAAATACTGAATGTTCAGAGAACAAGGAATTGCAGGATTTTTTGCATGCAACTGAACAAGTGGGAAAGCATACTTTGCAATGTGGTTATGATTCACTAGAGGCCTCTTGCAGGGCCGCTGTTACAGGTTCTGTTATTAGAAGGCATGCTTGGTTAAAGGAACAGAATCTGCCTTATCATGTTAAAGCAAAATTATTAGATGCACCATTACAGCATGGTACTTTGTTTGGTACTAAAGCAGAAGAGGTGTTGAAAAAAATGGAGGATAAAGCAAAATCCATGCAGACAGTCAGGGATTTCTTACAGGTACAGCCACCCAGGTTTAGCAGGAACTGTCCTTCTAAAAATTGGTCCTTTCCAGTGTCAGACAGACCACAAAGAGGCAGATACAGGTGTCCCAGGGGCAGATCTCAGCCCCAAGGCTCATACAGGCCTAAACAATGGAGTGCTCCTACCTCCAAAAGCAGAGAAGACAAATCACAGCCTTACAGGAAACAGTCCCAGTGACTTTCCTTTACCAGACCCAAGCACTTTTCTTTTGGCAGCCCCCTTAGCGGGAAAACTAGCACTTTTTTCATCAAATTGGCAAATGGTTACCCAGGACAAGTGGGTCCTGAACATAGTGTCCCAAGGTTACAGGTTCCATTTTCACACTCTACCAAGATCAAAATGTATGCCAGACCTGCCACACAATCAATGGGCAGAGGCACAAAAACAAATTACAGCTCTCATGGACATGAGGGCCATTCAGCAAGTGCCACAACAAGAGCAGGGGCAAGGATTTTACTCCAGACTTTTCCTAGTACCCAGAAAAGACAAAACCTGGAGACCAATACTGGACCTGTCTATACTAAATACATTTCTGGAAGTTCCAAAATTCAAGATGTTGACTCTACAGCAGCTACTGCCCATGCTGGGCAAAAAGGCTTGGCTTGTAACTTTAGACCTAAAAGAGGCATACATGCATGTCCCAATCAGACAATCTTGCAGAAGATACCTCAGATTCATAGCTGGCTCAATGCATTGCCAATTCTCTGCACTGCCCTTTGGCTTATCTACTGCACCCAGGGTCTTCACAAAATGCCTGGCACCAGTAATTGCATTTTGCAGACAAAAAGGAATTCAAATATATCCCTACTTGGACGACTGCTAATTCAAGCAGAGAACAAATACATTCTTCTAAAGCATCTGGTGTTTGTAAAAAGATTACTAATTGGCCTAGGGTACACAGTAAACTAAAAAAAATCAAAACTAGTGCTCTCTCAAGAGATAATATTCCTGGGTGCAAGCTTAAATACAACTGCCCAGATGGTTTATCTCACGCCAGACAAACAGCAGCAACTGACTACTTACTTCAAGAAATTGGCAACAAAAACCCACTTATCTGCAAGGAAAATCCTGCAGGCCTTGGGTTTCATGGCATCCCACATTCTACTAATTCCATATGCCAGACTGCATATGAGGAAACTACAATGGTATCTAAAAAGTGTTTGGACTCAGCATTGCCACAGCCTGGAGACAGTACTTGCACTCATTCCCTGCCTGCAACAGGAGTTTCAATGGTGGGCAGAAGCCTGTCATCACAACAAGGGTCTACCATTCAGTTTACCAACAGCCAGACAGACACTGACAACGGATGCATCAGATTATGCCTGGGGGGCCCATATGGCAGGAAAATGTATTCAGGGCACATGGCCTGCAAACCAGATGCATCTTCACATCAATCAAAAAGAGATGCTAGCTGTTCAAAATGCCCTGACAGCTTTCAAGGACCTGCTTCATCTAGGACAGTTACTGATAAAGACAGACAACACTACGGTCATGTGGTACATAAACAAGCAGGGAGGTACACACTCCTACCCCCTCTGCAGACAAGCAATGACCTTATGGGACACAGCATTGGCTTTTCAAGTTCACCTGCAAGCACAATTCCTGACAGGAAAAACAAATACTCTGGCAGACGAACTAAGCAGAAACCTCATGGATCCCCATGAATGGAAACTGGATCCACAAGTCTTCAGCATGATAATAAGGAAATGGGGATGCCCATAGATCTATTTGCCTCCCCTCACAACTGCCAATTGCAGAGATTTTGCACAAGGAGTTATCACAAGCAAGCATGGAAAGTGGACACACTATCCTTCAGCTGGAAAAATCTAACAGTATATGCCTTTTCTCCACTGCCTCTCCTTCCCAGGGTACTCCTAAAGGTCAGACGAGAGAAACTAAAAATGATACTGATTGCACCAGACTGGCCACGCCAGCACTGGTACCCAATCCTAAAGAGCTTATCTCAAGGTCCAGCATGGATATTGCCTGAAACTCCTCACTTGCTGACCCAACAAAACAATCAGATCCTGCACAGCCAACTCAGGACCTTAAATCTGGCAGCATGGTGGATAATGTAGCCATTCAGAACACTCCTCTTTCAAAAGCTGTTATGGATGTTATTTTGGAGGCCAGGAGGCCCAGCACCAGAAAATCTTATGGAGAAAAATGGAAGAGATTCTGTGCTTGGAACCAGGAACAAGGCATTGACAGGTGTGTACCAAATATCCCTCAGATTTTACAATACCTAACTGAGATGCTAAACAAAGGCCTTTCTTTCTCATCAATTAAGATTCATGCCTCTGCCACTTCAACCCATTACAATACGGAACCACCTATCTTTTCCCATTCTTTAATAAGGCAGTACCTCAGAGGGGCCAAAAACATTAGTCCTCCAAGGAGAGCACCAATTCTGGCCTGGGACCTCAATTATGTTTTGAACAAACTCACACTGCCTCCTTTCGAGCCAGCATCAACAGCAGGTATACAATTCTTATCCTGGAAAACAGCTCTGCTCCTAGCAATAAACTCTGCAAGGTGAGTCTTGGAGTTACAAGCACTCATGGCTGTGGAACCTTTTATGCCTAAGGTGGTGTCCGGTGTGGCCCTCAACCAAACCATTCACTTACCTACCTTTTATCCAATTCCACAGAACAAGGGTGAAAAAATTCTGCATTATTTGGATATACACAGGCAGTTACGCTTCTACTTGGACAGAACTAAACCTTTCAGAAATACGGAGCAACTTTTAGTGTCATATGCTGCAGGATCATAAGGAAAGGCTATCTCAAAACAGGCTATTTCTAAATGGATAGGCCATTGCATCCATTTCTGCTATTCTCAACATGGCAAATCAGTGCCTAAGGGCATTAGGCCTCATTCCACCAGAGCAGCAGCCACTTCAGCAGCCTTCCTCAGAGGAGTGCCAACTAAAGATATCTTAGCGGCTGCAACCTGGAGTTCAGTGCACACCTTCACAAAGCACTACCACTTACCTCTTTACTCTAAGTCAAGAGCAGGCTTTGCCACTGCAGTTCTGCAGGGCCTCATAGCCTCTCCTAATCCTATTTAGCCCAGCCACCCATCCTCAGCTTTGAGATTCAACCCAAGAGTAATGACTGCAACAGTAAAACATGATGAACATAGTACATTTGTGTACCTACCATAAATGTAGATGTTCGAGTGTATTCACTGTTGCAGTCTAGGTTACCCACCCACCATCCCCCTTTTCTTTGCTGGGACTTTTCTGCACTTCTCTATCCTATACAACCTTTTTGGTGTATTTGCTTGTAGATGAAGGAAATGTTATTTTTGTGCTTGCATTTTTATTGGCATATTTTTCAGCCTACCAATTTGGGGGCACCTGACATCTGGGGCAAGAAAAACTGAAGAAAATGGCGTCGGCTGCATCTTTTATACCCCTGACGCACTGGCGTCAGGGAAGAGGCAACAGCAACTGACGCCGGACCTAGACTTTGGAATTCTGGCCGACTGAGGGTAGCCTGCCAGCAGGATAACCCAAGAGTAATGACTGCAACAGTGAATACACTCGAACATCTACATTTATGGTAGGTACACAACTGTACTGTCTCCCAAGAGAAAGCAAAAAAGGAAGCACATCTCTTCTTCTCCTGAAAGCATATCTGATTGGCAGGCCTTCAGTCAAAGTTTGTTTAATGCCTTCATGGCCTTACGGCCTTCCACTACAGGGACTTCTACGATTCCTCCTCCTACTCTGAACCCAAGGCCTCAAACATCCATGACGGAAGAAGATGATCTTTCTGATTCTTCATCTGAGGAATCACTTTCCTATACCTCTCAGCTTCCTTCTCCATTGGGGTATGGCTCCCCAGAGAAAGAATCAGTTGACCCTGACTCCCCAGCTGAGGATTTGATTTTTGGGGAAACCATTGCCAAGATGAAAGAACATTTTAAGTGAGAATCTTCTGAAATGACTGAAGTTAAAAAAGTATTATGACCTCATTCAGATGGATTCCCCAACCCCTACTGCTGTCCCTCCAACTCTGCCTGCCTTCCTGGATGCCTTTTCCTTAGCATCCTTGAACCCTGATTTTTAACCCCCTGCTCTTCACAGGCCTGATAGATTTTATAAAGTCCCTTAAACTGCCAAATATCTTGTAAAGTGTCCTCCAGCGTAGCATTGGTGGTACAGTGGTGAGCATAGCTGCCTTTCAAGCAGTTGACCTGGGTTGGATTCCAGGCCAGTGCAAGAAGTCTATACGTTCCAGGCTTCCACACCCACAGGCAATGGCAACAGATGCCTTCTCAGTTTCTTGGAAGGCGAAATTTCTCTATGCATTCCCCCCTTCCTACTCATACAGAAGGTCCTGCTGAAGATTCAGCAGGACAGACCAGAAATCCTCCTGGTGACTCCCTATTGGTCAAGACAGCTTTGTTTCCCCTACTACTACAACTATCCAAGGGCAATCACCACATTACCCCTCAGAGTGGACCTTCTCACACAACACAAGGGATCCCAAATCCACCCACAATGGTAGATGCTGCACCTCACCCTGTGGGTGATAGGATTCTGATCCCCTTCAGACACCTTTACAATAAGCACATGCTTACTGTCCTGCAGGAGGCCAGGAAACCAAATATGAGAAAATCTTACCTTTCTAAGTGGAGGAGATTTTCTGTATGGTGTCTCAAAAGACAGATGGACCTGCTTGCTAGCAAGACCTCTCTAATTCTGTCTTACCTGTGTGAACTATTGCAGACAGGTTTGGCCTACTCTTCCATTAAAACTCACTTGCCTGCCATTTCAGCATGCCTTCCTCTGGATCCTCCCCTGGTGTCCAGACTTCCAGACAAGTTATTCCTTAAAGGATACCTTCACCTGAGACCCCCCACAGGAAGCCTTCTCAACCCCCATGGGAGTTCAGCTGTGTTTTGGAAAAGCTTACACTTCTTCCTTTTGAGCCAGCAGACAAAGCTTCCCTAAAACACTGTGTATAGAATACTGTGTTACTCGTGGTCTTGACCTCAGCCAGAAGAGTTCCAGAGCTACAAGCCCTCATGGCTATTCCACCTTTCCTGGTATTCCACACTGACAGAGTTACTCTTAGAACCAACTCTTCCTTCATGCCCAAGGTAGTGAATGATCTTTCCCTAAATCAAGCCATCCACCTTCCTACCTTATTCTCTAACCCACAGGGAGACAGTGAGAGAGTACTCCATTCCCTGGATGTGCACAGACAACTAAGATTTTACCTGCAGAAAAACAAATCCATCAGACAGGCTGACCAGCCTTTTGTCTCCTTCCATCCTAGGGCTGTAAGGAAGGCAGTAACCAAACAATTTCAACCTGGATTTCCAAAGCTATCACCTTCTGCTACCAATTCCATGAGAAATCCCTACAGGGTACTGTTAAAGCACATTCCACCAGGGCTATGGCCTCCTCAGGAGACTTCTTCAGAGGTTTGGACACCTGTACCATTCTTGAAGCAGCCACTCGGTCATCAGTGCCCACCTTCACCAAACACAAGTTAGACCATATTTCCAGAGCCAGGGTAGGCTTTGCCAGGGCTATCCTTCATGGATTCCTGGAGACCGCCTCTAGAACACCACCCCCTTCCTCACAATGAGCTTTGGCACTCACCCGTATGTGATGAATAATGCAACATGGGAATAGAAGGACATGGAAAAGCTGTGTAAAATCGTGTCATAACCATAGATGTCCATCTATTCCATGTTACACAACATTTTTTCCCATCCATAGATCCAAGATGCACTTGAATATGGACAGGCATGAATTTTGTTTTATGTGGATGGTGAGTGTGTTCAAAAGCAGAGGTATCCTCTGTAAGACATTCCTGCCCCTGTAAACCATTCTATTGATGTTGCTGAAGAGATTTAAATCCTATTTCTGATGCCATTTGACTTGGTGATGTGTAAATCCCCATCAGTATTGGCTAGGATGATGCCTTGTATGCCAGACATAGGTCACCTCTTAGCAGCCTGTAGGATACTGAGTATAGTGACAGGGCTTTGAGTCTGTTAAAGCAGAACATGTTGTTTAGGCCTTGTGTCCTTTTAGGAAGGTATCTCTGTGGGTGTTTCAGTTGTTGCATGTTTCTGGAAAGATACATGCCAAACAGGGAATTATTTTCAATGACTGGCCTAATGAGGGCTGAGCAAAGTGGACAATGACATCCCTAGATCTAGACACTATCCCATAGTTTATAAGCTGTGCAGTATAGAAGGACTTTCTTACAACAATGGACATATGTTGGTCAAAAGTTAGGTCACTGTCCATGTAAATTTACAATTCCTGAACAACTGGGTCAGCTCATAGTATCATCAATATGGTAGTTCCCTAGGGTAGATGACTCCCCAAAGGATACAATAGTGCATTTTTGGCATTTGCTTTCAGTCCTTGATTTTGGCACTAGTTGTCTTTATGGGACAAACCTTTGTACAGGATGGCTGTGATTTAGTGACTGCTCCTAGCTTGCAGTTATCTGCAAATGTAGTCAGCCAGAGCCCTTTGGTATTGGATTTTACTTCAGAAAAGTAGATGCCAAACAAGAGAGGTCCCAACACAGAAGCCTGGAGGATTCCACTGGTGACTGAGTCTTTGTGGAGGCAACTTTCCCTATTTTCATGTCCTTCATCCTGTATTTGAGCCAGTTGGCAATCTAGTGGGTGACATAGAAGTTTATTCCCAGTTTATGTAACTTTTCTATTGTGCCTGAGTGGGGAATTGTGCCTTCTCAACTCTCTTCCTGTTTACCTTTACCTACTATACTTGACTCCAGGAAATAAGCCTACGTCTAATTCTTCCAAAATTTTAAAGATTCCTATTATTATAAATTATGCTGTGACTGAGATAGCTTATACTCCAGTGGCAGCCATCAATGTTCAGGTCAGATGCACCCATGCATAGCTCTTTCCTGCCATCCACCATCATAGACTACAACAGGTTAGCAGAAATATCTTTATCCCATCCTGAATGTTGCAATACATCAACAGTTATTTGGATTGGCTTTTTTTTTTCTAGTACTGGCATCTCTGCTACCAATGATCGCATCACTGGTGATGAAACGTTTTAGGCTGGCATTAGTTTTAAAAATGCTGTCTCTGTTGCCAGTGATGTCATGTTTTCGTGCCAGTACCTTTGGTAACACCCATTTTCTTGGCAATGGAATTATTTTCCCTTATAAAATCACAGGTTCTGATCTTCCCTGTGGTGGCCTTCCCAGTGCTGATAAATGTAGTACAAATGTTCATCACATTAATGCTAGCACTGTGATTTCTGGTGTCACTGCCAATGCATAAGGTTTTGACATTAAACATCAACACTAATGACGTTGATGTCAGCTCACTTGCTGTCTTTGCACTCATTTATGATAAACTGTCTTTGATGCTAGGTATAGTAGCATTAATTATATGGGTACCAACATCATTATTTACAATATCTGATTCTGGGATCTTTAGGTATGTTGGACCTTTTCTACAGCAAAACTTGTGGTCCACAGGCCTATCTGAGGTCATCCAAATGGGCTGCTTCATACTCTGACTGACCTCCTACCTCAGAAGTCTCACAAAAGTGTAGATGTGAAGATCAAACAGATTGGCTTTGCAGTTGATTCTCCTGCTGAGGACTTACATGAAGAGGATATGTCTTCCTGAGTATCATGATTTAATGTACTATCATGGAGGCTAGTCAGCTAATCCCATCCTCTGTCCTCAGCACAGACTGCAGAAGGCCTACAGGTTCTCCCAGCAGTCTTCCTGGATACTTCCCTCTGGAGGATGCCCTGAAAGACACTACTGCAATTGCTTGGGATAACCTGGATACGGCAGCCCACGTGCCAAAGGATGTTGACCATATTCACTGCCTCCCAAGCAGTACGAGTAGGCTATTTGGGTAGAGATCCCAATCTAGATGCTATAATCTCTGTGAAAGCTCCTTCTTCACAGAAGCTCATTGTACATTCTCCTGAGAATCAAAGGTCCCAGACAGATTTGTGAAACATATCTATATGTCCACCACATTATATTTGTGAAATCTGAGTCATGTCTCTCATACTGTCTATTTTAATGTAGTATGGCCAAAGAAATGCTAAAGATACTGGTGGGAAGTTAATAGATGGGTCTATAAAATAAAAAATATTGACTCAGGCTGCAGCTGCCTCAGATATGAGCAGCCTCCTAGTCTCTAAAATGTGCAGTGCAATGCAATGGAGGAAGGTGCCAGAGCTGTGGGTCTGGCACTGCAACCAACAAGCAGTTTGGATAACCTTACAAATTGTACTAGGGGCACTAAGGCAACTTTTTTTGTCTCTCCTCTCCCTTTCATGATCCTCACTTGATCAGAAAGGAAGACCATAAGTACCTTGTGAATATGGAAAAGCAGTGTAAAACCCTGACCAGGCTGGGTGTCAAGCTTCTCCTGCCACAGCATTCTTTCCCTAGAATGAAGAGGAGCCAGCACCATTTATGTAGTTCAGGTCTGGCAGCCACCAGAAGCTACAGGAAGCAAGTAGAGACAAACAAAATAACCAGACCAATTTTCTCCAGTGTTGTGGGTGCAAATGAAGATGTTCTCAGGTTACACAAGTAGACCATGGTCTACTGTCAGGTGGACAGTATCAGTCCTGAGACTTTGCTGTATAACACGTGGGTATATTGCTTTAGAGCTAATGTGACCTAGAAAGATACAAGCAGTAAAATGCTTTTAGTCCCTTTAGTTTTATACTGTCAGGCATATTTTTTATCAACCAGAGGTGAAGTTGGGGATAGTAATTAATAAAGAGCTGAAGGATTTTTATCTGTGAGGGGAAGAGAGGAAGTGTTAAATGGAATACGTTGGTCCTGCCAACAGAACAAGAAGGTTTAGGATTACCTGATTTGAAAGGATATTTTAGAGCTACACAGTTAAGGCTGTTATACATAACACAAGCAGAAAGCTACATTTCAAAGTGGAAAGGGAAGATGATGAAGAAGTGGGGTAATTCAAGAAATAAGGAAGGAGTGGGATTTTGGAAGTAGATCCTTAAAGAGAATATTAGTCATACAGAATTCTATATTAACAAAGCAGCAAAAAGTATACTAAGAACTAAGCCAATATGTGAATGGAGAAAGGAGATTCTGCTGACAGGGATGACTGTAGTTTGGGATAAAGAGAAAAGGCAAGTGGGGGTCTGGAATTTACTGTAGAAAGTGGGCAAAAGAACCAATGTACTGGGAACAAATAAAGAAGGAAGGGTAACAGAATGGGAAGAAGCCAAGAAGACATTTGGACTGCAGGCTAAATATTGCCCTCCCTATCAGAGATTGCTATCAGAGTATAGGAAAGAGAAAGGGACAAGGGAATCCTAAATGAAAGGCTTGCACTGGCTGTGTTTTTAGTTGAATCTAGAACAGAAGTGGCTGATGTTAAAAAAGAGATAATTAGAATGGGATATAAAATACTGCACAATAACTATAGGAATCATTCAGAGGAGGTCAGAAAAGATTGGGAAGATAGATTAGATAAGCAATTCACAAAGGAACAATGGAAGGGCATATGTATGGCTTCCCAGCTATGCAACAAAATCTAGAAGATTTAGGATTTTTGTCTGGAATTGTTTGCATAGGTACTTTTATATGCCAAGCAGACTCCAGAGAATGTTCCCTTCAGGTAGATGGCAAATGGTGGTGGTGTAATGGGAAGACAGAGGTACCTGGAAGAATATGTCTTGGAGTGTAATAAGTTAGCAGACACTGAACATTCCCTGTAGAGGTCAGGAGCACTGGATGAGCAATTGAGTGTAGCTAACAAACTGAATTTTTTGAGCTGGGTTATGGAGCCTAAATTGCCTAGACATAGTAAATCCTTATTACATTTAATTCTGGTGGATGTTAAAAAAGCAATTACTAGAAAGTGGAAATCAAAGTCTATACCAGAAGCAGTGAATATTTTAACAGAGATAAAATGATAATAATTGGGATCTTTAGAAAAGGGTGGGAGTAAATTACATAAAAAAATGGAAATTTTGGGAACAATACATGAAGAAAAATGATTTGGAGGAGAAATGAGGTTTAAGAGAATGCAGGAATTGAATCCGGAATTTAACAATTTATGTAATGGTGTGGTTATACTGTATAGAACAATATATGTGATGTACAATGTTTGTAAATGTGAACTTGCTACAATGGTTTGAATATTTTATATAAGTTTGCTCATCATAACTGATAATTTAATAAAGGTGGGTGCTTAAAAAAAGAACTGATATATATATATATATATATATATATATATATATATATATATATATATATATAAAATCTAAAGCATGCTCTAAGCCTGGACAGCCAGCAGCCTTTACCCCTCCTATCAACCCTGTAACCAAAACACCTCCACCACCTCATAGTAACCCCTCTTACTAACTTCCCCCTTCCCTAGTATGACACCAGCTAACTCCCATACAGAACTGCCTGCAATACTAGTTCTGTTCAGTAGGTGGCAACCCTATCCCATCCTTTATTCTCCTGCTTATCCGTTATTCTTCTTTTATTAGTCTACATTTCTTATGTCCTAGACCTGCTCTGAAACCTCACACTTTACCCTTTACTTTAACTGTCTACACCCCCCTGTTTTCTTATAGACTCCTTATCTCTGCTTTTTCCCACTTTAGACTTACTTAACTTACCTTCAGTAACCAGCATCACTGATTGTTTCTCCTCTAGCTGCTTCATTTCCTGTCTCTACCTGCTCCGTTCGCCATGCGGGCTTACTCTGCTCCCCTACCCTACCCCCAATTCCCACACACCCCCAGGGGTCCTACTCTTATACTACTTAACCACACCCCTTTCCCACCAATCACTGCAAACATTAACGTTTGCCATCAATCACCTATTCCCTCCTCTCACCTACCACTCTCACCACACCCTCCACCTCTCCCTATCTACACGTACTTTACTTCCATACCTATAACAAAGACCTTACAACTAACCCATCCAAATGTACAAACTACCAGCCTCAGCCCACTTACAGCTGTTACTCACACTCATACTTCTATCTCCTTTAACTTTAGCCTACCTGCTTACCTCCTATGAACACCCATATATCCACACCTTCAATATCCCAATAAGCTAACCACCTCTCCTTCTCTACTTATTCTCACTAACCATGTTAATATAACATCTACACCCAGCTATCTACTGCCCAAATATCATAGAATAGCCCACATTAGATATAACTCTCTCAATCCCAGGAGATCTCCTAACCTATACTGTAAATCCCCAAATCCTAGATTTCAAATACAACTCCTCTTTAAAAGATGGAGATATTCACCCAAACCCAGACCCAACTACTACCACTCAACTCCTCAACCCCAATCCCTCTACTTTTCATTCCCTCACCAAACCACCAAACCCACTCTTAATAGCTCACCTCAATATAAGTAGTATTAATAACAAAGTTGCACAACTCCATTCTTTCTTCGAAGTCTACTCCTTTGACATTATTTGTTTAACAGAAACCTGGTTAAAACCTGTTACTAAAGACAATGAAGTCATCCCACCTGGCTATAATATCTTATGACTTGACCGTGTAGCTAAGAAGGGTGGTGGGATTGCTATCTTATTTAAATCAGACCTACACATTACTACCTATGATTATAACCACCTCTAATGCTGAAATTCTTATTTCCAAACTTCAAATCAACATTTACAAATCCATTTATATTATCTGTATCTATCTACCTCCTGGCAGTAACAGTGCCACCATAGAAGATATCCATTGCTGGTTATCTCAAAACTTACCCCAAGAAACCATAATCCTAGGGGATTTCACCACTGATTGGAAGTGTTGCAGTGGCAGTCACCCTACTACCCATATTAACCTCTTTGGTTTCTCTCAAACCATTACCTCCTCTACCATGATAAACAAGCCTAATAAGAAAGAAAGTACCTTATATTGGAGTCTCTTAAATAATCTTCCCCAGACTTATGAAGCTGGAACCCTTGGGAGGGTGGCCTAATCGTTAAGGTGTTTGCCTTACAAGCACAAGGTGCGGGGTTCAAGTCTCACAAGGGATAATTGGCTAGGCTTAAAATGGCTTGCAAGGGCAATTAGCCTAGTACTAACCTATAAACCTATGTTGTGAGTGACCACTCACTCATCTACATCATCAGGCATAAGACTAATCTACCCATTCCAACCACTTGTAGGACAATTAGAACCAAGAATAACTTTAACCCTGATCTCTTCCAAAGCAAACTAAAAGCATGTAACTGGTCTCCCTTAAAATACCTCCCATTGGAGGATGCTGTTAAATACTTCAATTCTAACTTCCTAGCTATACTTGACAACCATGCTCCAACCCGCTCTATCAGAATCAGAACTAAATCTGCCCCATGGCTTTCAAAAGAAACCAAGCAAAAAAATCCATCTCAGAAATAAATACTGGAATAAATGACGAATGACTAAAAGCCCAGTAGACCAACAAAATTTCAGACAGCTGAGAAATGACACTAAAAAAGTTATATTCTTTGACAAAAGAAACTACTACCTACAATTAAAGCAGACTCACCATAATAAACCTCAAAAGCTCTAGGCGAGTATTAACCAACTATTACACCCAGGTCAATCTATCACACCAAACCCACAAGGCACAGACTAGGAAAATCCCAAGCATACTGCCAATGCCTTTAATACCTTTTTCACTGAAGCTATTCAAACACTTGCCAGTCAGTTATCACCTCAAGGTTTTCCTATATCTAACGCTAACTCTACCCAACCTCCTCCATTTCTCTTCCAACCAGTCCCAACAACATATATTCTTACCCTTATTCAAAAGCTGAAACCATCCTCTCCTTCAGCAGACCAACTACCCACTGAATATCTACAAAAAGCAGCCAAATCCATTGCCTATCCCATTTCCATCTTGATCAGTAGAACCATCAGTGAAGGACACATCCCTAGTATCTGGAAAGTCTCCCATGTTATCCAACTACATAAAAGCAGAAGCTCTACCGAATTCTCCAACTACTGTCCCAAAGCCCTACTTTCTCCTTTGGCAAAGATCATGGAAAAATGTATCCACAGGCAAATGCTAAACCACCTAATCCAAAATAATTTACTATCCAGCTGTCAACATGGTTTCAGACCTTCCCATAGCACTACTACTGCCCTCCTCTCCTTTACTGACTGTATCAACAAAAAACACAACTACAATAGGCTTTCCTCTGCATTGTTTATTGATCTGTCCAAGGCATTTGATATGGTAAATCACCAGATACTTTTAAATATCCTTAAATCCCTGTCACTAGATGAACTTGCTATAAAATGGTTCAAGTACTACTTAGATAACAGACAACAGGCTGTGCTTTGGCACAATATTCTATCTACCCACCCACCTGTTAACTTTGATGTCCCCCAAGGGTCCATATTAGGACCCTTACTTTTTTCTATATTTATCAATGACCTTCACCTAGCAATCCCCCAAGCTACATGCATGCAATACGCAGACGACTCCACTCTTATATGCTCATCCACAACCAAATCTGAACTTCACTCCCTTACCCAAAAAGTGTTTAACACAGTTGAACAATGGTTCACACAGTTCTGTCTCCTCCTGAACCCCCAAAAAACTAAACTCCTCCTTTTTACTCCTACAAGTAAGTCCTCCCCAATAGATTTCACTGCAACATCCAATAACGGTACACTCGTATCCCCAGAACCTACAACCAAACTACTAGGTATCACCATAGACAATCTCAACTTCAACACTCGTATCAGTAATACTCTAAAAACTGTTAACAGAAAACTAGGCTCTCTCTACAGGATCACACCCTTCATTTCTCCTTCAGCTAGAATAACTATTGCTTACACTCATCTAATCTCTCCTCTATGCCTCACCCATATATACAAATCTATCTAAAAACAACCTCAATAAAATGGAACATTCCTACAATAACATAGCCAGATTTGCCACAGGAAACCATTTCAGAACCCACCACTGTTATAATCTAAAGCAGCTAGGATGGCTTGAACTGCAAAATCAGCTTAAATTCCACCAACTGATCATTGCCCATAAGACCCTTTACCAACCTACCAATACTCCTGTACTATCTACCCTCATCATCCCCTATACCAATCTGAAGACCCTACTATCATCACATAAATGTCTTGTAGATATTTCAAAATCAAATAGAGCTGGGGACTCTCTCTTCTCTAATACTGTTGTAAAATCCTGGAACCTACTTCCCAGTGAACTTTCCTCACTTCCCTCTATATCACGTTTCAAAAGTAAACTAAAACTCTTCCTCAGAACACACTGGTTGTGCCCCTGTACTAAGCCTGACTAAGCAACTAGCTCTTCTTATTATTAATCAAATCCTATTTTCCTTAAATATAACATACCCTTGCTCTACTATATACTCTTACTTGCATCTTCTGGAAACTTAGGATTGTGACAACTTTTTTTAACTAAATAATTATATTATAACCTAGTTTCTTTTTTATATTATGTATTAACCTACAGTTTTTGTATTGTACCTGCATTTTTTGTACTATGTTTGGAATGTCTACCCTCTTTGATAATCTCTGTACTATACTACAACGTACATTGTATATATGAATAGTTTATGAGATTTTGTTTATATGAGATGTTTTGATTTTGTTCTCATGGAGCTTATCTCCCCGGGCCTGTACTGAAAATGGACATGTATCCAATTAGACTAGCCCAGTCAACAAATGTAAAATAACTAAATAAATAAAATGATATAGTCATAGTGATTAGCCATTTATAAACTACACATGAAGTCTTGCAAAATTGGTTTGAATATAGACTTCATGGAGGTTAGGAACATCAACTGTTGCTATCTCTGTACATTATATATTAAGCCTCCTGAAATGACGGTGTCAAGAGAGTTGTGAACTATGTATTAGGATTGCAGAAACATATCTTGTGAAGTGAAAATATATTTGCTTTTAGGAATTTCTGTTTGGAAGTACAAAAGTATAATTCTCAATGGAAATATGGTTCATCTGCATCTATCAGGATTTTATTTATGACGGGAATTTGGCTAAAAGATGGACACTCTGGATCCAGAAATTGCCTTTATTAGCATAAGCGGATTAGTAAAAATTCTGAAGAATTGCATTCCTGCATGTTGCAACAGAAAAATATATAAGGATATTAAACTATTTTACATTCTATACAAGAAAGACAAAACAGCAATACTTAGAAATAAATACCAAAAAATGTTTCTATTTATCAGACATTTGCTCTTTATAAGGCAAAACTTCATTCATATGTTACTGAGTTAAAGAGTCAAAATCTATAATATGATGAGCTGTGCGATTGTCTAATAGGAGAGAGAGAGACTAATATGTTTTTGGAGAAAGAAACAAAGTTTGATGAGCTGTGCAATTTCCTAATAAGAGATATAATCATTTGTGTTGTGAGAGATGAAACGAAGGCCAGACCTTTAAGAGAAACTGAGTTGGCCATATCAAAAGTTGTAGATGTGCAGGAGCAAGTGCAGTTATCAGTGCACAGCTGAAAATAATTGAGAAAAATTATTTAAATAATGTATATAAAATAAAATAAAATGTGAGTCAAATATTAATTCATAAATGGGAAAAAAATGCAGTATATGTTGTAAAAGTAATGGCTATTACTAAGCTATCTAACCTCAACCTGTCTTCTACCTCCCTTGCCCGGTTCTCCAGCTATCTCTCTGGTAGCCAGCAATCTGTGAAATGGCTCTCCTCCTGCTCTCCTCTATATCTGTTCCAACAGGTGTTCCTCAAGGCTGTATCTTGGGTCCCCTTCTATTCAACATCTTTACAAATGAGCTCTTCACCTCTTGCAGACAATCTTCTCTTATACAATATGCAGATGACTCTACACTCATCTCCATCTCCAGTAGTATTACAAACATTCAAACCCTTACTCAAAACTCCTTTCTATCCACAGAGAAATGGTTATCTGACAATCTTCTTATCCTTAATCCCAAGAAGACAAAGCTCTTTCTTCCCCGCTCACTTTCAAACCATAAATCCACATTTACTATAACATCACTATTATAAAATCAGAACCACACACAAAACTGTTAGGTGTCATTATTGATGACAAACTCAAATTTAACTTACACTTACTGCAAGGAATAAAAAAAAACACACCAGAAACATGGCCTGCTTTATCGCAACAAAAGATTTCTTACTCCAAATGCTAGACTCTCCCTAGCACAGTCCTTCTTCCTGCCCACACTTCTCTACGCAGCCACAATACTAACCAATATACAAGCTACTACCTTGAACAAACCACAACAAACTTACCACAAAATTGCAAGAGTCATTACTAACTCCCCCTACAACTCCCATCATTGCCTTGCCCTGAACTCATTACAATGGCTTGAATTCCCTCAACTACTGCTACTTTCTCAATTTCAAGTTATACACTCCATTCTATACAGACCTTCTTTCTGTCCAGCTCTCACTACTTTTTTATCTACCTACATCCCTTCTAGAACCCTCCACACCTCTAACCAGCAACTTCTGAATGTAGATCAGCCAAAGACGAACATAGGCAAATTACTATACAACTGCTGAATAGCCCACACTTGGAACAAACTTCCTTTACACATACACTCCATCATACACCCTGCACACAGGAACTCAAACATTACCAAATCTTGTCCCTGCTTAGAACCTACTTAATTTTCCCTTTATCCAACTCTGAGCTTCTGTAAGCAAATATACCTTCCTAGGAAGCCTATGCAATAAATCTGATCACTTGTTATATAACTTGTTTGTACATATATCAAAAATAGTTCATCTATTTATTTCATTGTGATTTTTTTCCTTGGGTAATCTAAATATGTTTGATTATGATCAAATTAGTATTAATATGCTTTGGGAGTGTCACTTTGTTTTGCTACTTTCTATTTTGTTACCTATGTAATTCTTCATTTTTTTTGTAACTGGAGCTTTTTTCCTCGGGTCTCCATGGAAAACGGGCCTCTGGCCCAGCTGAACCAACCCAGTTAGCAAATGTCAATAAATAAATAAACCATGTGGTAATGCACTGTAACAAAGATGGAGTATAGAAGAATAAAGCTGCAAATGCAGTTGCAATACAGTTTTGCACTACTAATACGCATATGTATGACAAGAGGAAACATTATCCAGCTTTTAATCAGTCCTGCAGAATGTGTGCCAGAAAAGGCCAATGGTATTTTGCAAAGACATTTAAAAGCAAAAGTGAGTATATGTTCTAAAGACTTTCCTTGATTTTTGAACAGAAATATGAATATTAACTGGACTGTTGGTAGTGTTGAAGTTAAAAGACATTACACTGTGAAGTGTGAAAGTCCACCAGAGAAAGTGAGACAGGTATGCATTGCTGAGTGTTGGAAAGAAAAAAAAGCTAATCAATGAAATATAATGTGGAATTTTTGTTATATACAAGAGCGAAGTGCAATATCCTGTTAAAAATATGTAAACTGCTGGAATTAGAAAATATTTGAGAGAGTTTTGTGCATATTCCTGTCCATTCTGGCTGCCAGGTGCCAACAGTAGGTCAGAAATTGGTAACATGCCAGTAGAAGAATCAAGAATAAAAAGTTCAGCCTTCTTTTTTCATGTAGTTGCACTTTAGTGAGTGTTCAATATTTTGAGTCATTTGGCTTATGAAAAGATAGAACTGTCAAACTTGCTATATGAAAGCAAAGGATCCATGTGTTCAAAATCAACTGCACTGTCAATGAGACATATTTATTATATACTTCAGGTACTCTCATGCCTGCTTACCATCAAGCCACTGCCAAGACTTTCCATTCATCTCCCACTAGAGTGCATTCCCTTCTGGGGCAAGAACTACTGCAATCCATTTGTTCCTCAGTTAGGCAATAGTGGTCTGTGACATAATCATGAAAGAGGCAGCCCTAAGGGTTTTTTTTATGTCATTAACCCCAACATCTGATGGTGATGTAAGCACCTACAAAACTGTGGGCACTACTAATGTCCCCAAGCAGGACCATACATACTTTCACATGTGGCCTGTAAGAGCTACTGAGAATTTAGTTTGAGCAGCCATGCCCATGAACTCCCACAGCCATGCTCTATCTGATGGGACTAGCTTCCACCTATCCAGGGTGTGCCACAGCCAACATCTTGAGAATCAATAAATGTCTCTCTCTGGGTACATACACCAAGAAGAAAGGTATGTCTTTCCTTCTCCCCACCCAGCTCTTCCAACACCTGAGACACTAACTAAATTTGGGAAATCTGTATCACAGTCAGGGCTCTATCCCTCTATGTCACTGAGCTGGTACATCACAGAGACATTTCAGATATTGTGCAGATCCATTACAATGATATCTGGCATGTCTGTGTTCATTCATTTACAAGTTTAGAAAGCTTCCCAGTAAGATATCACATGCAAATAATACCTGATATACTGAGAGCAACTCAAGCTCCCAGCAAAGTACCTGTAGAAAATAGAAGAAAATCTGAACATGAAATGAAGAGAGTGAAGACATTAGGTGCCCTTTAGTTGCAATTAAAACCATCAATATCTGTCAGCAGTATGGATCATCACTGTTGTGATGATAGACAAGATTTACATTCATATTGATCCACAAGGTCCAAATAGACTGATTAAAACAGAAAATTACCCAATGCTTACTGTTGAAGTGGTTTCAATAATGCAAATTATTTTTTCAGTACTATATGCAAACACGAGTTTCTATCAGATAAAGACAAATGAGCAAAGCTCCAAATTGTGTATATTTAATACTTCATCAGGAAGGCGCATTTCTTAGATTTCCATTTGGTATTTCATAAACACCTGATGTGTTCCAAAGAGTTGTTATCCATGCAAATAAAGGTTTGAAAGGTTCTCTAAAAATAACTCATTTTTTTTAAGTAGAGAAGAGCATGACAACCAAAGACTTATGCTGGCACTGAACAGATAAATAGCATGATTTTAAACTTAATAATGGCAAATATGAAGCTAATGACAAGTCTGAAATACATGGATAATGTACTAACATTACATAATCCTGGATCAGAAAAAAATTGAGCTGTTCTGCAATGCCAAAGTCAGAAAACAAGTAGTTACTATAGTATTTCTTGGAATGATATAGTGTCTTACAGAGTTTGTACCTGACATGTCTGATGCAACTAAACTCTAAGAAAGATGTTACAGCAAGTTGCAGCCAGGGAAAAGAGATATGAAAAAGAAAGAAAGAAGTTTTAGGTTTGAAATACTGAAGAAACTAGTTATGGATGCTCTAACATTAGAATACTATGATGTAAATAAGGCCATCACTCTGCAAGTAAATGCTAGAATGGTATAGGAATTTCTTCTATGTGCTTTTCTTACCAACCATGAAGCATCCCCCATCCTGGGTTTTTCTAAGTGAGGGTGACAGCAAGCTGGGAAACCATCATATAGGCAGCCATGGTGGTGCTTGTGCCATTGCCAACATACCAGCAAAGATGGGGTATGTTAATATCTATAATCCTACTCCAGTGGTTGATGTGTACACCTGAACTGCTCTAGGGGCATCCTATGGCTCACTCTACATGTCTGTGCTCTCACATACATGACTACAAGGGCTACGACCACTAGTTTAATAATGCAAAGCCACTGTAGACTTCCAAGATGGCTGCTCATTGAGTAAAACCTTAATTCTAGCTCTCACAGTGTTAAAACAGAAACTCAGCAGAGAAAGCCAGTGAAATTATATTTCTGGGTAAATTTCAGTAACTGGCTAGTAAGTGCACTACCTGAATGTCAGGAAAAAAGAAATACAGAGGACCTGAAAGAAAACCAGCTACAAAAGGTGAGGAAAAAACACTGACTGAGAATAGTACTGGAGATGTTCAGTAAGAAGCAGTGCAAGCTCCAGACATGAGTTCCAGTAACCTAGAGGAAAGTATAAGACAACTGCACACAGACCTGATTAAAATAAAAGAAACATTGACGGAGTATATCAACTCAAATAACAAAAGGCTATAACAGATATTCGTATGAGGTAATAAAACTGCAAAAATCAGAGGTTGAAATGAAGAAAAGGCTGGCTGAATACGAGACTGCTCTGGAAGAGATGTTTAAAAAAATAATAGAATTAGATGACACAGAGTACGTAGGGAAAACCTGAGATTCTTCTACTGTACCAGAGAAGTTGGAAGGAACAGACTGTATTAATTTCATGAAAGCACAAATAAGCAACTGGACTGGTATTCCACAATTAGCACAGAAACTGTTAATTGAAAGGGCACATCATGTGTATGCTTCAAACCTGGCTAAGAGAAAGCAACCTAGACCTTTAATATAGTAAAGATGCAATCCTATCAGCAGAAGGAGTTAATTCTGACACAATTGTGGCAGAAGGACAAAGTACTAAAAGTGGTAGTCAGCATAATGTTTGTGGAGAATGATTATTCACTGTACACCGGGCAGAAGAGGGGTACATTTGATGTCCTTCATGGATGCATCTGCAGTCATAACAACTGGGTTGTCCTGTCGTCAGGCAGCCCTTCAGTCGGCCGGATTCCAAAGTCCGGGTCCGGCTTCGGCTGATGTCGCACTTCACCCGACGTCATCTCTGTTGGTCTTCGGGTATAAAGGCATCAGCCGACGCCATTTTCCTCAGTCTTTCTTGCCGCGTGGCGCCCGAAGCAGAAGCTGTTCGCAAGTGCTGGTCGGTCGGATCCAGAGATTACTTCTACCGAATACTACTTCGAAGACTTCTAAAGCTAAGTACCCCGTTGGGGACTCTTTCTTGCCTCAGCCGATGTCAGAAAAAGTTAATAATTGTTTAACATGTGGGAAACAAATACCTCATAAAGATTTCCACTCTTACTGTCTGCCTTGTTTAGGCCCAGCCCACGACGTAGCAGCCTGTTCGGCCTGTGCTTCTTTCAACCGACGAACGCTTAGGCGTCGGTCGGAGTTTGCAGAACAGTTTTTCGGTTCTGATTTTGCGTACATTATGCCGTCGGATCCTCCGACTACACAATCTGCCAAAAAACGCAAAGATAAAGACCGACACTCGCGGTCCGCGGTTTCGGCCGAAACCATGGTTAAGCAAACCGCGAGTGTCTCGGTTTTGGCCGAAACCGAGAAAACTGATCAAAGTACAGCTGAATCTATCTCTACAACTGAGGCCCCTGCTACCACTCTTGAATCGGCCTCAGAAATTTTATCCACTACGGTGGTTGCCACTGACTTATCAGACACCATTCCCTTGGATGTCTCTACCCCAGCACGTGGTGCTGCTAGGCCTCCAGCAGCCATGTCCATCAAGGCCTTTGCCAGGGCTAAAGCAGCCAAGACTACTAAAACAGTGCCTGTTAAACCCCCCACAACCAGGCCCTCTTCTAGTTCTCAAATGCTTACTTTGGCAGAAGATTTAATTTCATTAATTAGAGGATCTCAATCTCACCCAGACAGGGCCTCTCAGCCCCCAGAGAAGAGACCTAGGGCAGAGCCCCCTGAGCCAGTGTCCTCGGATGATTCTGCTGATGAATCAGACATAACTGACCAGCCAGAGGCTCCTTTCTCCAATTTTGAAGATTCTGATGCTGAAGTATCCATTCCAACTGCTTCCCCACCAGAAGAATTCTCCTTTGGGGAAACCTTACATGCCATGCGAGAGCAGTTCCAATGGCAGCAACAGGATTTTTCAGACTCCAGAAAAAGACTTAGGACCTTTCTGCACCTTCCACAGCACAGGCCCTTAGCTATACCTCCTGTTCTCTCTGTGGTGGATGATGCTTTCAATGATGTCTGCTCCGCTCCAGATTCTTTACCCCCAGCCCCTGCCAAACCAGACAGATTTTACAGGGTGCCAGATACTCATCACCACCTTTACAAGGCCCCACTTGCAGACCCCGAAACTATATCCCAGGGTCCCAAGGCAGTAGCCGCGACCATAGCTAAAAACCCTATTCCTTCTGAAAGGGAAGCAAGGTCATTAGACAGATGGGGTAAAAAGGTCTACACTTCAGCTACTCTCTCAGCTAGAGCTTTAAATTGTCAGTTTCACATGATACAATACCAAGAGTTTATGCTTGATCAGTTAACTAAAAAGCTAACCACTGATGAATCTCTTGATAAGAAATATGTATTAGAAATGGTAAATAACATACAACAGGTTAGTAACCATTCCTTAAAATGTGGCTATGATGCACTGGAGGCTTCATTTAGATCAGCCATGACTGGCACAGTGATAAGAAGGCATGCATGGCTAAAGGAGCAAGCTCTACCGGATCATGTTAAAGCTAAGTTGCTAGATGCTCCTATGGATAAGACAAGTTTGTTTGGTACACCTGCCCAGCAGGTTATGAAGAAAATGGAAGAAAAGGCAAAATCTGTTCAAACGGTTAAAGATTTCTTGCAGGTTCAACCCCCAAGGTTTAGCAGGAACTGGCCTGCCAAAAATTGGTCCTTTCCTGACTCCACAAGATCTCAAAGGGGCAGGAATAGACGTTCCAGAGGCAGAAACCAATCCAGAGGAGGTGCCTACAGAGGACGACAGTGGCAAGGTAACAACAGAGGCACAGACACAACCACAGCCACTACATCAACACAACCACAGTGACTTAATCCTAAATCCGCCTACCAAGGAACAAATAGCAGCTCCTCTAGGCGGAAAGTTAACCTTATTTTCAAAGAACTGGCACCACATAACAAAAGACAAGTGGATTTTACAAACCATAGATCAAGGTTACCGGTTCCACTTCCACACTTTACCAGTCAAAAGAGGAATGCCAAATCTACCTCCAAATCAAAAAACAGAGGCTCTACAACAGATAATGGAGTTAGCAAACATGAGAGCTGTGGAAAGAGTGCCAACAGCAGAGCAAGGAAAGGGGTTCTACTCCAGACTATTCCTAGTTCCAAGAAAGGAAAAAAGTTGGAGACCAATTCTCGACCTGTCCACCTTAAATACATACATCATTGTCCCAAAATTCAAAATGCTGACCCTACAGCAACTTCTTCCCATGCTGGGCAAGGAGTGTTGGCTGGTAACTCTAGATCTCAAGGAGGCATACCTGCACGTCCCCATTCGACCAATCTGCAGAAGATACCTCAGATTTCTTGCAGGATCAGAGCACTATCAATTCTCAGCATTGCCCTTTGGCTTATCTACTGCGCCCAGAGTATTCACAAAATGCCTGGCATCAGTAATCGCCCATTGCAGACTACAGGGAATTCAAATTTACCCATACCTGGACGACTGCCTGCTACAAGGGGACAACAAAAGCAAGCTGACAACAGATTTACAAAGGGTCATGTACTTGCTACAAGCACTGGGATACACAGTCAATTTACAAAAGTCAAGGCTGATACCATCCCAAACAAGGACATTCTTGGGAGCGGAATTGGACACAGTAAAACAAATGGCATTCCTAACTACAGAAAAACAAAAAGAACTCCCACTTTACTTCTTGGCACTAACAAAACTGAACAAGTTAACAGCAAGAAAAGTACTGCAGGCCTTGGGCTTAATGGCATCATGCATAATCTTGGTCCCATTTGCCAGACTACATATGAGAAAACTACAGTGGTACCTAAAGAATTTATGGTCCCAACACAGACACAGCCTAGAAACAGAAATCCCACTAATTCCATGCTTAAAACAGGAGTTCCTATGGTGGGCTCAGGCATGCCAGTCAAACCCAGGCCTACCCTTTCGCAGATGTCAAGCAAGCCAGACCATCACAACAGACGCTTCAGACCTAGGATCGGGGGCCCACATGCTGGACAAATGCGTGCAAGGATTGTGGACACAGGATCAACTTCACCTGCACATCAACCTAAAAGAAATGCTGGCAGTAAAACTGGCAATCCAAAAGTTCAGACCATTTCTCAAAGAGGGCCAGTTGATGATAAGGACAGACAACACCACAGTCATGTGGTACATCAACAAACAGGGAGGCACTCATTCATACCCCTATGCAGAATGACTTTGGAGCTGTGGACCCTGGCACTCAGCTACAACATCCAGTTACAGGCAATATTTGTACCGGGAAAAGAAAATACTCTAGCAGACATATTAAGCAGAACCACATCGGATGCCCACGAATGGAAGCTGCACCCGGACATCTTCAAGACCATCTCAAAGAAATGGGGAATGCCACAGATAGATCTATTCGCATCACCTCTCAATCACCAGCTCAAAAAATTCTGCACAAGGACATTCCACCCACTAGCATGGAAAGTGGATTCGCTCTCCTTCAGCTGGAAAGGCCTAACAGCATATGCATTCCCACCTCTTCCCTTGATACACAAAGTACTACTAAAAATCAAGGAAGAACATCCAAGGATAATCCTGATAGCTCCAAACTGGCCAAGACAACACTGGTACCCACTGCTGAGGAGCATGTCTCGGAACAATATGTGGCCAATACGCCTGATGCCTTTGATGTTAACTCAGAACAACTACAGCATCATACATCCAAACCTAAAACGTTGCAACTGACTGCATGGAACATCACATAGCAGCAGCTAATCCAGAACTTTCCCAAAGAGTTAAAGACATTATTCTTGAAGCACGCAGACCTTCAACAAGAAGGAACTATGCTGGAAAATGGAAAAGGTTTGTCATTTGGAGTACTGAAAGAGGAAAAGATGTGTCAAACATAGATATGCCTAACATTCTGGAGTATCTGGCCGAACTTCTTCATTCAGGCCTGTCCTACTCCTCCATCAAGATACATGCATCAGCTATTTCAGCAGAATACAGCTTTGATCCACCTGTTCTTTCGCACCCTTTGCTCAGGCAGTTCCTCAGAGGAATCAAGAATGTAAAACCTCCAAGGAAACCACCATTACCAGCTTGGGACTTAAACTTTGTGCTAGAAAAGTTGACACTATCACCCTTTGAACCAGCAGCAACAGCAGACCTACAACACCTGTCATGGAAAACTGCTTTCCTACTGGCAATTACTTCAGCAAGGAGGGTTTCAGAACTACAGGCCTTAATGGCAGTGCAACCCTTCCTAATCTTCCACCAAGATAGAGTGTCCATGAGGACTAATCCTACATTTATGCCTAAGGTGGTATCCAGAGTGTCTTTAAACCAGGCAATCCACCTACCTACCTTCTTTCCCAACCCACAAAACAGAGGGAAAGAATACTGCATACCTTGGATGTACATAGACAGCTACGCTACTACTTGGACAGAACAAAAAGTAGCAGAAAGACTGACCAACTTTTGTAGCCTATGCAACAGGAAGGGAAGGAAAAGCTATTTCCAAACAGACAATCTCCAAATGGATAGGAAATTGCATACGATTCTGTTACTCCTTCCATGGAAAACCAATTCCACAGAACATAAGACCTCATTCTACAAGGGCAACAGCCACTACCACAGCCTTCTTACGAGGAGTGGCAACCAAAGACATTATTGAGGCAGCTACTTGGACCTCCGTGCATACATTTGCCAAGCATTATAATTTGCCTCTATATTCCAGATCCCGAGCAGGGTTTGCCACTGCTGTACTGCAAGGGATCCTAAACACACCATAATCTACTTTTATCCTCCTGCCCTAGTTGGCTATGGTATTCTACCCAGTTGTTATGACTGCAGATGCATCCATGAAGGACATAGTACAGTTTTGTACCTACCATAAATGTAGATGTCCGAACTGGATAGCATCTGCAGTCAGGATTACCCTCCCTCCTTCCCTCTGTGGTACTCCTAGGGTGTTTACCCTCCTAATAGCTAGCTGGTGGGGAGTCTTTTATGGTGTATTTGTTTGTATATATGTACATACATGCTTATTTTGTGTTTACCTCTATCTTTTGGAAACATTGGCATCTATCCAAATTTTAGCCTTCAAGAGGGCTACTGGCATCTGGGGCAAGAAACACTGAGGAAAATGGCGTCGGCTGATGCCTTTATACCCGAAGACCAACAGAGATGACGTCGGGTGAAGTGCGACATCAGCCGAAGCCGGACCCGGACTTTGGAATCCGGCCGACTGAAGGGCTGCCTGACGACAGGACAACCCAGTTGTTATGACTGCAGATGCTATCCAGTTCGGACATCTACATTTATGGTAGGTACAAAACTGTACTTTCCACTATTCAGGGAATGTTGAGAAGCAGGTGTCAGATTCCAACTGCTGTACCCAGCTATCTTCAAAATATTTTTCCCTGGAGGAACACAATAATATTTTGATGCAGTACAAGCTAAGGAGGAAATACAAAACTTTGTCCAACAAAAAGTGAGCTGTGAAAAGGAATGAGATTCTGCTTCTTGTTCTTCTGGTAATAACAACCACAGAAAGAGACTGGGACATTGCAACCTTTTCCAATATTTCAATGGAAAATACTTGACAGAAGGGAAAAAGTACAAGAGTTGACTAGAAGAAATGAGAGTATGTTGAAAATGAAGCAGAGATGGGATTTGGGAGATGGATATGAACAGGAATAAAACCAGTAGCTTGGAAACTGACACATGTGAGATTACAAAGCAACAATTATACTTGTGAAACATGACAGAACAAGAAAATCTAGAAATATTGGACTTTTTTGACTTTGTTAAACTTGTAGGGTACTCTAAAGCATATGCCCTACTTCATGTTATTAATGTTCAGAAAAATACTTAGAGGGGAAGAGAAGGGAGAAAGTTAACTGTAAGTAAAATAAACTTTTTTCTTAAAAGTAAAATTGTTATAGTGCATGATTTTCTTTGCATGTCATAATTTAAAGTTTTCCATGTTATTTTTAAAAGTAATGGGAAGACTCATGTAAACAGGTACTCCTGTTTTTTTTTCTTTCTCCCTTCTCTTTATCCTTATTTAGTTTAAAGAAATGTGGGCACTGCAATATATAAAAAAAGAAGAAAAGTGTGGTCAAAACAGCATGACAAAAGAACAACTGATATACTTTTTCTCATTCTTGAATAGGGGACTGGCAGGACTAAGGCCCTTAGCTTGGTCTAATAATACATTTTAATAGAAAGCAAGTTAATAACAAAGAACACCAAGTATTATAAAGCCTTTTTCTAACAAATAATTGTATGCTTAGTAGCAACTCTGTATCTAGTCCTCTTGCCTCCACGGAGACAATCTGATAAAGAGAAATGACTAGGAGATAGTGTTTTCTGACAGCATTCAATTATTTTCCCAGCTGGGAGAGCTATAAAGATAATACAAAGCCAGAAAGCACTTACTAGAAGCACAGGCTGCACCATGCATATTGGCACAGATAACCTTTCTTTTAGCTTAACCCAAGTCTATGAGTGTGGCTGTCAGTTTGGAACACATTTCTATTAGGATGGTAAAACTTCAATATTTGAAGATGTATATAGTTTTGTGTGTTAGTATTAAGTTAATAGGTTTTAGGGAGTATTGGGAGTATGTTTGTTTTTGTGTTTGAGAGCTTTCAGTAAAACAAATTTTAGATGTGACATAAACTCAAATGGATATGACAAGAAACAACTGTATAAAAGTTCAACCTGCTAAACAGTGTATGTATGTAACAGAAAAGTTGGAACTAGACACTTAACAAAAAGATATTACACATAAAAGATGGGAATAAAATCTTTTTTAACATAATGATGGTTTCTGCAATGCCTTTAAATGTCAATGGTCTCACAGATAACTGACAAAAGAAAAAGTAGTGAACTATATTAAAATGTAGAGTGCAAATAGCTATGCTGAATGAGCAACACTTGGAAAGAACTGAACATGTGAATTTGATTAAGAAAAATTTTCAGGATAGTTATTCAATGGAATACTTGTGACAAAGGAAAAGCGGAGTACTTACATTAATTGCAAGAAGGACTCCAATAGTGAAAGAAGGTAAAATAATAATGGTAGATATGTAGTACTAAGGGGCTACTGGCAAGGAAGGATGATTACATTGGCATGTATTTATATTTCACTTAAAACTGCTATAATGGACCTTAAGAACATTCTTAGGGAAATAATCAGCTTTAAACAAGGAATATTACTTATAGGTGGAAACTGGAATTTGATTTGCAGCAGTGAAGACGTGTCTGGGGTACCAGAAGGGAAAAACATAACAAAGGAGGGTAGATTTGTGAAGAAAATTATAAAAATATTTGGCATGGAAGATGTGAATTCAGTACATGGAGTTCAGAGTGAATTTACATATTATTCCAAAGATGCAAAAACTGAGCTAGGCTAGGCAGAATTTAAATTTCACAGGAGTATCTGCATTTAATTGAAAGTCTTGATATGCACCAATAACAACTAAAATGAAAACACAGGGTAATGAAATAAAAATGAGACACATGTGCTTTCCCATGTAACTGTTGAAAAGAGAGGAATTTAAGGAATGGGTAGTGGAAATTATGCAGGAGCTATTAGAGAATATAGTCATTTATTCTGAAAATATAGCTACAAAGTGGGATACAATTAAAGTGGAGTTGAAACATAGAGTGGAAATAAAAGAAAAGGAAATATGGTTAAGAAATAACAAGAATTATTTAGCCAGACTGACACATTTTAAAGTATTGCAGAATAGGGGGAAATCTTGCAGAACAAGAAGAGGAGTAACTGCAGAATGCTAAACCAAAAATAAGGGATTAACTCGATAATATGCATAGTATAAAAAGATTGCTATTAAGCAACTGTTTTTTATATTAACTATAGAGTACAAAAACTTTTAGCACTTTTGGAGAGTAGAAAGGGCTAGTAATACACCAAAAGGAAGGAAGCAGTGCAAGGCAGTCAATATAATCCAAAAGTACTGTGTTTATTAAACGCTTTTCATTTAATCAAATATCATAACTTCATTAGATAAAATCACTGTACTAAACCATTGTATATAAAGTTTCAAAAATTGTCACAGCTGTTTTTCCACCAATACCAAGTTTATTCTCCCCCTGGTGGTAAATCTCAAATTTAAACACTTTAGTCCTTGTTGCTACTGTCAAGATGTAGCCATACATAGCTAACCAATTCATAAACACACTCATAAAATAGCAGCAAATCAATGGACCCTCTGGAATAAATGGAGCCAATTAACCAAAAAGTGCAATGAGTAAATTGAGTAAATGGTGCTGATTCATATTTACTCATTGCACATTCATAAAATATATAAACATGTAAATTAGAAGTAACTAAATAAAAATGATGAAAACAATTTATATAATGTATTAAAACAAAATAATTAACTGAATTCATCTTAGCTCTATCTAGTTAAACTTTCAAGCTTAATACACAAAATCGAGCACATCTCATTTAACCCAGGATGTGTTCCTGCATTTAATCTAAGCTGCCACTTGGTATTGGTGGAAAAACAGTTGTGACAAATTTTAAAACTTTATATACGATGGTTTAGTACAGTGATTTTATCTGATGAAGTTCTGATATTTGATGGAACAAAAAGCATTTAATAAACACAGTACTTTTGGATTATATTGACTACCTTGGTCTGCTTCCTTCAGTATTTACATTTATTTGGAATAGTTTGTGCAGTTTCTACAATGCACCAAAAGGTTCATGTTGTGTGCACTGAGCAAAGAGTTAAAAACTGTACAAACTATCCAAATCTAGATGTGATGAATCTGTTCCAGGAAGAAAAACTCAAGAAATGTGTAAAACATGAATTTAATAATCACATAATAGCCACATAGCATGCAAAACTGCAAAGATAGCAAAACATACTAAATCATGATTCTAAAGTGGTTATGTCTATAATGGCTAAATAATGGCAAAAGTGATGCCAAAATCAATTAGATATGGATCAATGTGGCTTTGTGGAGGGAAAGCAAACATTTAACAACATTAACAGAACATTGATGATCCAGAGGGGAGCAGAATGCAAGAAAATACCACTGTTGTTGGTGGGTCCTGATGCAGAGAAAGCATTTGACAGAGTAAGCTGGGATTTTATGAGCAGGGCAGTGGAAGCATTTGCATTCCCTGAAAAAATTCTAAGATTGATTAGAAGGACATATGAGGGATCGAAGGTGAAAATTAAAGGGGGAAGGTTCCTCTCTGATAATATCTGTTTGACCAAGGAATCAGGCAAGCAGGGGTGTTCTCTTTCCCTGTTGATATGTTCATTATATTTAGAACCACTGGCAAAGAAAATAAAGGACTCAGAAATTCAAGGATATAGTGGGTGTAGTCGTCAAGAAAAGCTGGCTCTATTTGCAGATGATATTTTACACCTGATAAAACCAGAAAAGGACATTTCAGTCTTGTGGTAAATTTTGAGACAGTTTCAAACTTTTTAGATACAACATTAATGAAGCTAAAACAGAGGCAATAACTTTAAATTATGTACTGACACATGAATTGGGTCAGCAATATCCATACTTATGGAGACATGATGAAACAAAGTACCTAGGAGTATGGATTAAAATGACTCTGGTGTGTCAACTAAGGATACATGGGAACAGACTAAACAAAAGATAATACAAAAACTGAGAAAATGGAAGCTTTACATGGATATAGATAGTAAGATACAAGCAGTTAAAATGTTTAGTCCCATTAGTCTTATACACAGGTTAGGCATACTTTTATCAACCAGAGGAGAAGCTGTGGATGGCAATTAAATAGCTGAAATACTTTATCTTGGAGGGAAAGACAGCAAGAGACAAGTGGGATAAACTGATTCTTCTAGAAGAACAGGGTGGATTGGGATTACCCGATTTGATGGGGTATTGCAGTGCTACACAGTTACAGTTAAGGCTCCTATGCATAGCACAAGCAGAAAACTGTAATTCAAAGTGGAAAGGGATGATGATGAAATGGGGGGGGAGCTCAAGAAACAAGGGCAGACTGGGATTTCGGATGCAGGCTTTTAAGGAGAATAACAATAATCATACAGAATGTTATGTCTATAAAGAAGCAGAAAGTATTGTAAGACGTAAGCCAGCACGGGAATGGAGAAAGAATATTATCCTGATAGGGATGACTGCAATTGGAGATAGAGACAATAGGCAAGAATGGGCTGGAATTTATTGGAGAAAACTGGCAAAGGAGCTAAGGTATTGGGAGCAAATAACTAGAGAGGGACCGGTAATAGAATGGGAACACACCAAAAATGTATTTGGAATGCAGGTTAGAGACTGCCTTTCCTATCAGGGATTGAAATAAGGGTATAGGCAAAGAGAAAGAAGGGGGGGGCATCCTAAATGAAAGACCAGCACTGGTTGAGTTTTTAGTAGACTCTAGAACAGAAGCTGTTGTTAAAAAAGGAATGATCAGTAGAGCACATGAAATATTGCATTATAACTATAAGAATCAATCAGATGAGGTTAGAAAGGACTGGGAAGAGAGACTGGATAAGTAATTCACAAGGAATCAGTGGGGGGATATATGTATGCCTCCCAAATATGCAATAAACTGTAGATGATTTAGGATTTTTGCTTGGAAAGGTTTACATAGGTATTTTTATACTCCAAGTAGACCCCAGAGAATTTTTCCTCAAGTAGACAGCAAACGGAGGTGTGATGGGGAAGAAAGAGGTAATTGGGAACATATTTTCTGGGATTGTAATGAGTTGGCAGATTTTAGATTCCCTGAAGTCTACTCCATCAGAGATAGTGGGTGAGTAAATTGGTGCATCTAGGGAAATAATTTTTCTGAGCTTTGTTATAGAATCAGAATTGCCTAGACATAGTAAGGCCTTGCTGAGTCTAATGGTGGCTGCCAAAAAAAGCAATTACTAGAAAATGGAAATCAAAGTCTAAACCAACTTTACTGGAAGTAGTGAATATAGTAACAGAGATAAAACTGGAATTGGGATCTTGAGAGAAGGGCAGGAGCAAATTACACAGAAAAAATGAGAATTGTGGGAACAATACATACAGGGGAGAAATGAGGTTTAAAAGATGGCAGGACTTAAATGAGCTATGTAATGTTTGATGGTCAGTGACTGAGTAGATTATAAGTGGCATATATTGTATGCAACTAAATTAAGTCAGTATGGTTTAGGATGTATAATGCTTGCAGTTAAGATTATGTCAATATTTGTTTTCATTTATATAAATGAACGCTTACCTATGTCATAAGTGATAATTTAATAAAGATGTTTCTTGTTTAAAAAAATGCAAAGCCATTATCCCTGCAGCCACTGGTATCATGCAAGTCTCCACTTATGTGGGAATATACTGACTTGACTGGTACCACCATCTTCTTCTCCCTGGAAAGATAAGCTAGTATAAGCCACTCATTCTCACCTTCCCCTTGTCAGGCTCTTCAAGGCAGTATTCAAACTCACATAATCTAAGTTACAGTCATGTACTTATTCCTATATGCAAGAGAACTGAACTGAAATCATAGGAATTGTGATCCTGCAAGAGAACATATCAGTTGCCTATGGAACAACAGCATTTACAGACACACACAGAGATATGTCCAAACAGAAAAACTGTCAGCGGCTGTGTATGGGTGTGAGAAATTCCACAAATATATATATATGGTAAAAAATGTTTAGGTGGAAACGTACCAGAAATACTTTGCAAATCATATAAAAAAGTCCTTGTATATGGTATCTCTAATTATAGGGTATGTTATGTAAGCAATAGAAATATGATTTGAAAGCAAATTGCAAACTATTGAAGGAAATGTATGCAGCAAACATGCTGAGAAGGGCATATTTATCACAGAAACACAAAGAACTGCTTGACAACTGACAAGAAATTATCTGCATAACACTGCAGGCACTAGTGAAAATAATTTGGTGGTGTACTTATGCTGATTTTAAACAATGCAACAACTAAAACATGCTCAGTGAAGAGCTGATCTGAACGTATCATCATCAGCAAGGAAAGAAATTCAGTCTTATTTTTCTTTCATGGAAGAAATAAATTGTGTCTAAGGCTTAATGTTAAAAGCTGATAAAAACAGAGTTCCTAATTGACCAAAAAAAAAAAAAATCTAGAGAAGAAACTTGAATCATATCCTGGAATAATAAAATGCAAATAAACAGCAAAATATATAACGTTTTGACCAGGGATATCAGCTCAGCCAGAATTCACAGTATAGAGATATGGCATCTGAATTTCATTTATTTTTAGCTGCAAACATTATTTATAATATAGAGTCATTGTCAGTCAGTCATTACATAGCTCATTCAATTCCTGTCTTCTTTTAAACTTCATTTCTTCTCTACATGTATTGATCCCACACTTTTCCATTTTTTCCTATGTAATTTGCTCCTACCCATTTCTAAATATTCCAATTCCAGTTGTATTATCTCTGTTAGTATCTTTGGTACTCCTAGTAAAGTTGGTTTAGACTGATTTCCATTTTCTAGTAATTGCTTTTTTGGCAACTATCATAATAAGACTCAGCAAGGCCTTACCATGTCTATGCAATTCCGATTCTTTATCAAAGCTTAAGGAAAGCATTTGCTTAGTTACACCGACTTGCTCACACAGGATCTCTGACAGAGCAGACTGCAGGGAATCTTTAACACTGCCAACTTATTCAACTCCAAAAAATATGTTCCCAATTACCTCTTTCTTGCCCCATCACACTTCCAAAATTTGCTGTCCACCTGAGAAAAAAATTCTTTGTCTACTTATGGTATAAAAATACTGATGCAAACACTTCCAAGCAAGTTCCTAAATATTCCAGACTTTGTTGACTATTTGGGAGATATATATGTTTACATTCATATGGTCAAGTGTACATTGCTCGACCATATATTACACTGACATTTTCTCCATGAATCCTATAATGCCAAATTGAATGTCATCAAAAACACAGAATTCGACATTTCCAACTGCTCTACAAAGTAAACGAGCGCTAGCATTGGTCAAAAAGGGGGCCAGATTTTGTGATTTGCAACACTTGCAATCACTTTTTTGAGATGTTCCCGCACTTCTTTTGGCCATACCCAATCGACCATCCACCAGTCGAACATATGCATGTATACCCATATATATATATATATATATATATACCCATATATATATATATATATATATATATATATATATATATATATAAATGCCACGGTGCGCCAATGAGTGATCCAACACCTTTGGTTTGCTAAAATTCAGCAATAAGGCCAAACCCGTCCAAATAGTCAAAATGAGATACTTGTAATAAAAACGTATAAATAATCCACAGTAATATTTTCTTCAGTCTAGAATATAGTGAAACAATTCTCCGTCAATGCCAATATGATGAATGTTCCACAAGAAAACAACACACGAATGCCGGCTAAAAACTAATTTATTAGCATAACGTCAATAAATACTGCTTGTACCTCTGCACACAATTCCAAGGTTAAGCAGGTACAACGCTAAAGTGCGTACTGATAAACAAACAAAATAAAATAAGACTAAACATGTATTGCACAATGCATTTGAAAATGCGTTTTTAAAAAATATATTAAATGCGTTATAAAATAACACAGACAAGATTGTTACAGTTAAGTGCTTTCACCCAAATCTCTAGGGCTTCTTCTGAATGGTTCTGTTTGCTTATCAGTACGCACTTTAGTGTTGTATCTGCTTAACCTCGGAATTGTGTGGAGAGGTACAAGCAGTTTTTATTGACGGTCCGCTATATATATATATATATATATATATATATATATATATATATATATATATATATATATCATCATCTTCTTTCGGCTTTTCCCGTTAGGGGTCGCCACAGCAGATCACCTGTTTCCATTTCTTCCTGTCCTCTGTATCTTGCTCTGTCACACCAACCACCTGCATGTCCTCTCTCACCACATCCATAAACCTTATCTTAGGCCTTTCTCTTTTCCTGTTACCTGGTAGCTTCATCCTTAGCATCGTTTTCCCAAAATACTCTGCATCCCTTCTCAGCACATGTCCAAACCAATGTAATCGTGCCTCGCTGGCTTTGTCTCCAAACCTTCCAACCTGGGCTGACCCTCTAATATACTTATTCCTAATCCTGTCCACCACACACCCAGTGCAAATCTTAACATCTTTAACTCTACCACATCCAGCTCAAACTCCTGCCTTTTTGTCAATGCCACTGTCTCCAACCCATACAACAGACCTTCCCTTTCACTTTTACAGGTACTGATCTGTCTCAAATCACTCCTGAAAA